>NC_139512.1:249222157-249234657 GCF_947247035.1 Vipera ursinii
TAAAATAGTAGGACACTTTGGAATAAATGTAATTGAAAAAAATTCATTGGTCATAATGAATTTATATTCAAGATGGTACATAATCAGTCAAATATAGTTTCTTCTTTCAGTGAGGATTAGTTTCAATATACTTTGGGGTAAATGGACAGAATTGCACTTATTATAATATATTAGCAGAATCAAATTTTAAAGTAGAGGAAACAGTATTTTATTAAACTAGATGGAGACATGGATTTCACAAAAAACCTTGAATAAAGGAGTACAGTTTCTATTTTGTTTAAGCAGGTTAATTTGGAAGCAAAAACTGTATCCAGTAAAAAGAAACCTCTTACATATTAAAGTACTGTGTCTACAGAAAGGTGAACTACTCCTTAGAACCCTGCTGCCAAACTAGAATAGAATAGAATAGAAAATATGCTTCTTGCAAACTGAAGCATTGAACTTTGACCACCGCAACACAATGGAATATAGTGAATGGTTTATTAGCTCTGCTTGTAATTTATCATATAAATTTTCAACCTACTCACTACTTCAGTAAATGCATATCCAAATCTGTAAGTTTCAGAATAATATAATGCAAAATAAAGTAGAAAAATATATATAAAACATCACTGTTTAGAAATAATACACAGTTGAGGAAGATTAATTATTACATTCCCATTCACTAGTTCTTTCTAATCTATAGAAATGAGCGGCACACAATAGGGTGAGCTCCTGATACTTGCCCCAGCTCCTGCCATCTACTATCATAGTTAAAAAGTGTGCAAAGGCAAGTAGACACACACACACACACACACACACACACAAATACACACACGCTTGATGGCTCAGTGGTCCATACACACACACACACACACATATACATACATACATACATATATATATATATATATATATATATATATATATATATATATATATAATACGTACAGTTGCTATTTGATTACAGATTGCTTCACTAACAACAACCAAGTTACTAGTCCTAACTGTAGTCACTAAAATGAGGATTACTGGTATGTGTGTTTATGGAGAGAGAGAGAGAGAGAGAGAGAGAGAGAGAGATATTCACTTTCTACTTAGCATTTGCAGAAATATTACGTGACCTTGGGGTTTTGTTCAGAGGACTTAATTCTCACTGCAGGTTTTATGCGATAGAGGAGAAAATATTGTGCTGGTCCTTAAGAGTTTATCACTATGGGTTTCCTCAAATGCCCTTAGTATATTTGTTCAGAGTGTAGCATCTCCCTCCCCCCCAACAAAGTTGATGAAATGCAATATTTACATTCAGGTTAATCCGCTTTAAATACAGATACATTATTTCATAAAGAGTCTAACCATTAAAATGTTTAGCAGTTGATATCTAATTATTATGCAGTAATAACTACTAATATGATAATTAGGTTCTAATTACTACTTCTCTTGGGAAAAAGTGTGAAAATCTGTTTTGGGGGTAGAAAACATGTATATGTCTCTAATGGAAAGAATTTGCTTCTGAAGCTTCATGGCTACGCATGTAGAAAAGTGATTTTGTACACTAGAGATGACTTACAACAGAAATATTTAAAATAATTCCAAAGTGGCACAACTCTGAACACAATATTGTTTCAAAGTTTAGAAGATGCCAAAAAAGAGTTGAAGACCAGGATAATGTCAAGGCGATATAACAATAGGGAGTAAAGGGGAAACAATAGGCATTAAATAATATAGTGCTAAGGAATATAGTGGTCCTCGAATTATGATTTGTTCAGTGATCTTTCAAAGTTACATGGTGCTGAATGAATGATACTTATGCTTGATCCCCCAAAGCTGTTGCAATGACCTCTGTTGGTCACATGATCAATATTTGGGGCCTACCCACACTTACAATTGCAGGGGCATTTCAAATCACTTGTCTATTCCCTCCCATCTTTGCCCTTCTGGCAGCCCTGCACAGTGGCACTGCTCTCTGCGGTTAGTTGTTTTCTTCCAGATATTTCTTTAGTCAACTAGGTAAACATCAACAGTGCTAGAAGGAAGTAGGGTTTGCTCTCTTTTTATATGCTGGTGACTTGCTAGTGTTGGTGGGAGCTTCTTGGTGGTTCCTTGATTGGGCTTGTTTGTCTGAATTGGTAGTTCCTTAATTGGGATATTGTATGCTGCCTGATTGTATTAATCTTTGTGTCAATCTGTGCTTACCAGGTCTTGATTGATGTTGAGGAAGTATTTGGACTTTCTGTTTCCTTTTTGGCTTTTTGATTGTCTCTTTTGAATGGTATGTAGATATTATTTATCTGTATGTGTCTGTTGATGGGTAATTTATCAGCCTTTCTAGGTTGTCCATATAAAAAGCACAAGCCATGAATACCAACACTAGCTTTATTGTAAATCTTGAAAACCCTTTCCCCCTCTTTACTTTTATTTTCCAGTAAACTAGGGAGGGTTTCTTCTGTGGACTGAGATATCTTTTGCATGTTGATTTTCTAGTCTGTGGCTCCCGCTTCTATCATTCCCATATACCATTACAATCCCTGACAGATTTTTTGTTTATTTCAAATGGTGCTATCTAATCTTTCTGCCAGTCTTCTTTCCTTTTGTCTAGTATCTTACTTTTTAGAACATGGAAATACTTTAAGAAAGAGGGCTATGAACTTCTGCCTGCTAAAAGCTTACTAGGAGGGCCTAATGATTGTCTTAAAGGACAAAGATGTAAATCATGAATCAGCTCCGGTTTCATATAGTTTGTAGAATTTTGTACAAAGAAAAAGAATTCCATTTCTCTGACATTGAAAAACTGCACTTAGAGGAAGTGAGAAAATACTCATGTATGGTGATAATTTCCTTGGTATATAATTTATAACAAGAAACACACACATACCAGATTTAAGAATCTGATTTAGAAATAAGTTGTTTCAAAGTCAAGGTTAAAGTTCTTAGGGTGTAAATCTGATGATCTTTTAACCATGAAGCAAGACACAAGGTCATTCCAAATTGGCAAAAAATCCTGTTATTTTCTCTTTAGGCCTTAACCCTGGGGAAATGTTACATTAGAATTGACAGAGGCTATGCTTACTCATTGTGTGAAGTCAGGCTTATTTTAACCGTGGTTGTTACATATGTCAAAGTGAACCATTACACTAAACTATGCTTTAAAAACTGAAGTTGCACACGACAAGTAGCCCAAATCAAGCAAACAGCTTTATAGTTTAGCATAGTACGTATATTAATTCACCCCTTATATTCAGCAGGAAAAAACCAACAACTTATTTTGAAATTGGAACAGACCAACATGGTTAAATTATTCTAAAATGTGTTTGATACCCAGCTTCAAAAATGAATATGTTTCCTTATTAAAAAAACAGACTTCAGCTCTGCTGAATTATTAGGCTAGTTTACAAAAGCTGTATAACTTTATAATTAGATCATGACTAATGCTATGCAAACACCATTGGTGAAGATTGATGGAAAAGAAAAAAAAGAATAACCATTTGAGTAAGCAAGGTTTGGGAAAGTTCACAAAATAACAGAACTGTGGGTTTAGAAGGGGTCATTTTAAGCAACCAAATCTGTTACTCTGCTTTGTGATGGAATCCAGATTAAATCATCTATGACAGATGACTAACCTGCCTCCATTTTAACCTTTCCAATGAAGAGATCCCATTCTGCCTCTGGGTAGTTGGTTCTGTGGTCAAGCTCTTCCTAACATTTGATTGGAATCTTCCTTCTTGTAAAATAAATCTGTTATTCAACTTTCTGTGTTCTGGAATGATAGAGAAGTCTTAACCTTTGTGACAACCGTTCAGGTGTTTGAAGAACACTTATAATGTCCCCCACTTTTCTGTTTTTTAAATTTCATCATCATCATCATCATCATCATCATCATCATCATCATCTTATAAATCAAGCATAAAACAAAATTAATATTAATGAATTAAAATATACAATATAACAAAACAGAGGTATTACAAATGAAGGCAGTTCTAATTCTAAAAGTATAATGGAATGCCAATCAAGTATTTACAATAGATAAATTAGATCATATAAATCCTATTGACACAAAGTAATTAATTAAAAAAAAAAAACACCCCAAAACCCAAAATACAATACAAGAACTAGGAAGCAATATTTATGATGGTCGCAATGTCCCGGGGTCCTGTGATACCTTTTTGCAACCTTCTGACAGGCAAAGCCAATAGAGAAGCCAGATTCACTTAACAACCATGTTATTAACAGCTGCAGTGATTCACTTAACAACTGTGGCATGAAAGGTCATTAAATGGGGCAAAACTCACTTAATAACTGTCTTGCTTAGCAACATAAATTTTGGGCTCATTCATTTTTTCATAAGTCGAGGACTACCTGTATCTGTGTATCTGTGTATATATTTAAATAATATCAATTGACTAGATAGCTGTAAGAGAGATGAGTCATTAGTTGAATTACATTCTGGTCTGTAGGAGTTTTCTTGCTAAAACTGTAGCATCTAAATTCCCCTAATTGTATCAGGTGAAAGTTATTTGCCTGCCAAGTGTTCAGAGGTCCACTTTTATGCAGACCTTGCTGCATCCAGATTTTTGCTGTGAGTGTCTTGTTTGCCTTTTAAGTGTGGGTTAATATTATTCCCATTTGCATGAATGTAAATACCACTTTGTGGCTGCATAACAAAAAGCCTGATTAACATGAAAGATTCCCCTAGTGAGCCGGGAATTGGATATTTAGAGAAATAGTGTATGAATGAAAACATAGCCAGCATAACCCTTTGCAAGCATATCAAGCACCATTATGGCTTGGAAAAGAAAAAGGGAGAGGGGGACTGCCAAGCTAAGTGGTTCAAGAGAGTCTGCTTTGAAATGCACTTTTTTACTACTGATGGGCAAAACAATTTGCTGACAGAGAAGTCTGATACTTAAGGATTCCCCAATCGATCATAAAGGGTTCATAATGGATGAGTAATCAGAATCCTTTTTTCTGTGTTAGCATTAATGGTTCTGCCTAATCAACATCTGCAGCAAGAACTTTGAAGGGCCATAGACAGGTAGCACATGATAGTAGAGTATGTTGTGGGATGCAGTGGCTCAGTGGGTTAGGACGCTGAGCTTGTCGATCAGATGGTCAGCAGTTTGGCGGGTCGAATCCCGAGTGCCGCGTAACAGAGTGAGTGCCTGTTACTCGTCCCGGCTTCTGCCAACCTAGCAGTTCGAAAGCAAGTAAAAAGGCAAGTAGAAAAATAGGGACCACTACGGTGGGAAGGTAACAGCGTTCCATGCACCTTTGGTGTCTAGTCATGCCGGCCACATGACTATGGAGATGTCCTTGGACAAGCGCTGGCTCTTTGGCTTTGAAACAGAGATGAGCACCGGCCCCTAGAGTTGGAGATGACTAGCATGCATGTGTGGGGGAACCTTTACCTTTTTAGACAGGTAGCAGTGGTGTTTTCTTTCCTTTTGATAAAATGTCTGTTTGTTGTCCTGATTATTTTGCTCATGCTTTTAAAACCTGAACAGAAGTAGACTACTCAGAATCTGCTTTAAAAATATCCACATTAAATTTGCTATCAAAAGTAAAAGTGACAATTCTCTCCCAGCAGATGTGTCCTGCCCTGCACTAAAAGTTCTTACCTCAAGGCAAGTTCTGTCATACCAAGTCCCTCCCCAAATCGTTGCTCGTTCCCACAGTGGATGAACAGTAGAGTTGTTCAGACCTGAAATATTATTTGGGGGGAAAAAAGAATCTCAACAGAGTGTGAGCATAATGTTTCTGTTATTCCCACAAGATACTCTACTATCATGTGGAAGACCATGTGGAGATTACAGCTGATCCATAGTGCAACAGCGTGTGCAGTTTTGGATACCCACAGTTCACCCATGTTATTTTGATGTAGTATGAGCTGCACTGGCTTCTAGTATTTTTCCCAGCTGCAAATCAAGGTGCTAGTTATCACCCTTAAAGCCCTGAATAGCACTGGGCCAGGTATTTGTGGATTGCCTCTCCATGAGTGTATCTGCCTGTTACACTAGATTTGATAAGGTGGTCATACTCTAGGTCCCTTTTCAATCTTGCCATTTAGTGGGACCTAGACAGTATGCCTGCTTGTTAGTGACCCCTGCACTTTCAAATACCCTCCCCTGAGATCTGGCACGTCCCTATCCTTCTGAAAAGCTTTGGAAACCTGCCTTTTCCCACAAGCACTGGGGTAGTATAAAGCTAGAACCCAGTACAGTTCTGTGGGGATGTTTCATGTTTTGTTTTTTTAAAAACATTCTTTACTGGTTTTATTGTTTCTAACTCTCATTTGTGAGCCACCCAGAGTTATGTTGCATCAGATGGCTGGCTATATAAATCTTTATAAAATAAAATAAAGCATGCCCAATGATTTTTAGAACTCCATTTTTAAAATCCCGTAAGAACAAGGCAGCTTGAATAAACCAAGTCATTAAAGCATCACATCTTTACTATGATTGTAGAGCACCCATTTTTTTTCCAGCTCATGCGACAATGTAAAAAAAAAGTGTGCTTTAATGAGGAGCAGGAGTATCTGAAATATTTCTTCCAAATAATTTGTTAAGTGGTGTTGCCACAGAAAGTCATTTTCAGTTGAGATGACGACCGGTACTGTTAAATTTTATTTATTTATTATTTATTTATATATATAAATTGGTCAGAAAAATAATCTCAGATTTTCCAGTTGGGAAAGATTTCTACTAATCTTTGTTTCTATTAGAAATATATCTAATCAAATTCCCAAATAAAATACTAAACTAATGCTGAATTCCATCTAAAACATTTAGATCAATCAATTTGTGTATTTCTTTGATACATGGACCAAGTCCCAGAATTCTCAAGCCCATATGAACATTGCTGAGAATTCTGGGAATAGAGGTTCATATATTTTGAATGAGATCAGGCTGGGAAAAAATGGTTTATACAGATAGTTTCATTTTAAATTATGGGTTAGGAGGTTTGATTATTTGGGGTGTTGTCGGGGTTGCTGCTGCTGTTGTCACAAGCAGTTTTTGCTTAATGACTGCTTGTCCAGTGACCATTCATATTTACAATGGTGCAGAACAAGTGGTACTTCTGATTGGATCTCTTAGTTATGGCAATTACAGCATCCTGCAGTTATGTAATTGTGATCTACCGGTAGGTGCTTGGTTACCTAGGCTCACTATTACAATGTTGCAGTATCCTGCGGTCACTTGATCACCATTTGTGATCTTCACTGCTGGCTTCCAACAACCAAAATCAAACCAGCAGAAGATTGCAAATGGCAACCAAATGATGTTATGCTTAACTACAATGCATGATTAACTTAATGGTTGCAACCTGATATGCCAGAACTGCAGCTAAGTCTAATGGTCATATGGTATTGCATTTTAGGATTCTATTGCTGAATGTGAGAAATTCCTATCCCAATTACAAAAGTTAATTGAGGACTTCCTGTATTATTATTAATTTGATAGAAAGAAAATGAAAGAAAAATGGGATGATTACTGAAATAAAACATGCCCTCTCCCAGAGTAAAACTAAATGGACACTATGAATGAAAATGAAACTTGTTTATAAATATCTTGTTTCCCCATCATTAAAGCGAGCAAAAGCAGGATCAAATGTTGATAGCCAATTTCATGCATACTGATGTTTCTCTTCCTGGTGCTAGCCATAAACTGTGGCTAGTGAGATATCTAGAAGTATAAAATCTGTCTGGTTGCCTCAAGATGGTCTTCAGATCTTGATTATTTAAGATTTAATCTTTATTTCAGTTCACAGTCTGGAACTGGTAAAAACTTAACAGTTCAAGTCCTAACCGAGGACCCAAGAGCTGTTAAGGTACTATTATTTGTAAAATTTAAGGGTATATGTAGGTATGAGTTTACTGAAATGATGGCTGCTTTAGTAATCCATCTCTCTGCTTGTTTATCCTAATGGGCATTCATACGGGGCAGTGGGGAGCAAATGACAATCATCATATCACAATGCAAACTTCACCTCTTTTGTATTTGTGTTCTGACATTGTGGCAATTATGTAAGGAATGGGCTTGAATTATGTAATGGCATGTGGGAATGACCTTGGGAGATAGAGTAGGAGGAGAGATGCTGATTAGGGAATGATCGATCAGAAGATGGAGTGGGAAGCCCGCAGCTCCGTAAGTGGCAGACATGGAAAACTCAGAGTGGAACCTGCCTAACGTATCTGGCTCTAAAAAGAGATAGTGGGAGAGTTGTATTTTTAGACTTGCAAGATTCTACTAACGTAATCTTACAATAAAGTAGAATTGGTCGTGTTTCATGCCTGATCTACCTGAGAAAGCTAACAAATCATATCTGTTGGGATGTCACTTTGATGAAATCTCTACTTGGTGTGGATAAACACATTTATACCTATTTTTGAAATATCAACTTTTCTTACTACATGGCTGAAAAAATTAAAAACAAAGTAAAATATATGACCATAATGTAATAGCTGATGATTCAATCAATGGCAGCAGATAAAATATATACTACAACTATAGCTCTATTCTCTAACTCACAATCCATCAAACTGAGTAGTAAACAAAAAAAAATAAAACTAAAAAGGAGCTAAGAGAGTAACATATTTTGCATAATATAAGTAACTACAGTGATGATTCCTCTTTTCCTACTCCTGGTAGTCATGGGCCATTGACATCCCGGATGAAGAAAAAGTTGAATTATAAAAGTTAGCAGTGCTGAATATCTGCAGTAGCATTTTCTACCTTTCCTTCAATACTCCATCAAGGGGTAAAATTCTTCCATCCTTTTGTATTCCTCACCCATAGATATTAGTCTTGTTTGAACTGCGAGTAATGTTCAGAAATGTTTATTGCCTAATTCCAGTTTGCCCTGAGGCTGCTTTATATTGCTCAGGGATTCTTAATGTGGTGAAAGTTACCGGTATATTTCATTTGAAATTATGGTGGCAATATATTTGCACTTGCTCAGTGGAAGAGTGCAGTTTTGCCTTCCAACCCCAGGCTTCATTCTTGTAGACAAATATACAGGAACAGAGTGCTAGTAATTTTGTTTCTTCTTTTTTGTCTTTCCTTTTTAAAAAAATGACTTCCAATGGAGGGACAGATTGCTTTGGTTTACTACATTTAGTATAACATTCACCTAATAAAATTACACAGAGAGAGAGAGAGAGACACGCACACACACACAGACAGACAGACATACATATGAAAGCTTATGAAAATAGCTCTCTACCATCTATCTAAGATACAGGCAAGAGGGATGAATTTTAATTTTCAGGCAGTCTTTTTCTGAAAGGTCCCTTTTATATTTCATGAAATCAAATTATCTACTGTTCAGGTCTCCCAGGTAATGGATGGCCATAATCAGATAACTAGGTACAGGTAATTCTCATCTCATGACCACAGTTGAGCCCCAAATTGCTGTTGGTAAACAAGACAGTTATTAAGTGAGTTTTGCCCCATTTTATTTACATTTCTTGCCACAGTTGTTAAGTGAATCATTGCAGTGGTTAAGTTAGTAACAGGGTTGTTAAGTGATTCTGGCTTTCCCATTGCCTTTGCTTGACAGAAGGTCGCAAAAGATGATCACATGACCCTGAGACATTGCAACTGTCATAAATATGAGTCAGATGCCAAGCATCTGAATTTTGATTACATGACCACGGAGATGCTGCAATGGTCATAAGTGTGAAAAACAGTCATGCATCATTTTTTTCCAGTGCTATTGCAACTTTGAACAGTCACTATACAAATGGTTGTAAGTAGAGGATTATCTCTCCTTATGGAGAGTTTAACTTTGCTTATTTAGTTTTTCAGCACTTTCTAAGAAACACACAAGGTGTTTATGTCTTTGTCAACTGACATTTTAATATTGTTATTGTTCTCATTTCACTGATACCAGGGAAAAGAATGTGATGTTGGAATCTTTTATTCCTTACCAAGTTTGTTCTGAGCTGGGATGATATGCACCAAGCAGTTGCATGAAATTAAATTCTTTATTTTTCATCGAAGAAAGATGTTAACAAAATGTTAGATGTGCAGCCGCAATGACCCCCTCCATCCAGCCCAGATTAAATACATTGCAATCAGCCTCTCTTACAGAATACCAACCACTTTTAACCAGTCAAGTCACGTCCCTTGTGATATCATCCCATGTAAAGAACTTCCTTCTTTCCTTGCCAGAGCCTCTAACTTTTGTGAGAATATATTTGTCTTAGGCAGTGGTCCCCAACCTTACTCATTCCATGGAGACAGGTTTTTCCATGGAACAGAGGGGGTGTGGTTTTGTGTGCTGCCCACATCCCGTGGATGGGGTTTTGCCTGTTTGCGTGGCCCAGTTTCCAGCATGCTGTGGACTGGTGCCAGTCCATGGACCAGAGGTTCAGGGGCGCTGGTCTTAAGGAAAAGCTATCCTTGGAATGTACACCTTGTGGCTAAACTACTTTAAAAGATGGAATGTAAGAAGGCCAACAAATCTTAAAGATAAGAGAAGGAGATATGGTGTCTGAACCTTAATGAAAGTGAAAATATCAAATAAAATATTCAAACACTATATAATATAAAGTACTATAACAGTAAAATGGGATCTCTGATTAATTCTTTGTCTCTTGTCAGAAGTTTTTTCTGTATTTCATTGTATCTCTATGACTGAACATTCTTTATTTAGAGATTAGATGAATTGAGTTACTAATGTTTGCTTCCAAATCAAACGTTGCTTCTCTAGTACAACACACAAACTCTTACATGCATTGAACACTTCCTTGGCACCCTCCTGTAATGAATACCTGTTTCTTCAGCCTCCTCTGATTGCAAAGTGATTTGCATAGTTTAATTAGGTGTGGTGAAAGTGACAATTAAAGTCACTTTAACAGCAGACACAATAGCCCCTGCAATGGGATGTGGGTAACATTTTTTTAATATCCTATAATACAATGCGTAGACATTATAAGGTATAAAAAACATGACTAATCAGCTCCACTTGAAATCTTTTCAGTAACAACAGCAGCTGCCACTACAGACAAAGATCCATCAGAAGAGGTGAAATTTCATCCTCCAGTTAGGAATAAATCTTCTGTCTCTAGAAACATGGCTGCTTTCTTTGAAGAAAAAAAGATAAACTGTTTAAAAATAATAATCTAAATGACCTAAGTAGAAATGAGCAATAATTGCAGATGTCCAAAGCAGCAGTGTAAAAACATTTAAGTAACCATTAGCATCTGGGGGGAAAATGGTGAGAAGGAAAAAGAAATGGCGGCTAGCTATCAGGATGCTTTTTTCTTATGGGTTTTTAAAATGTCTTTTTATTTTCTTTATATATATATATATATATATATATATATATATATATATATATATATATATATATATATATATATATATATACTTCAACATTCACTTTAGCAAAGTTGTGGAAGGTGTTGCTAAAGTTAGACAGGATGATTAATTCTGCCTCTGCCTCAGTGATATGATTAGATTAATATATTTTTCAAGCTTGAGGCCTAGCAATCAACTACTAGATGTTATTCCCTACCCAAGTTCAGAGCTATTTTAAAATCAGAGAATTAGTATGATTTATGAAATTCTAATTCAGCTCATTTAATTAAACTCATTATGTTGCAGTTGACATGAAGTGGCCTTCTTCCATATTTCAAAAGATGCAGTTTCTCAAAAAAATATTAAAGGAATCCTTCAGCCATTTCAGCAGGAACCCAAATGATATTTTTATCAGGTGCTTTTAGCCATCTCTGTCAATTTCTGTTTCCTTTAGCTACTTGCAGTTGGTTGTGGTAGGAAGGTTTATAGTTACTGTTGGTTTTCCAGCTCAAAGTGGTTGTAAACCAAAATTGTATTTAATATGTGGCTGCAAAAGCAAGGAAACCTAACTTGGGATGGATTGGTCCCTCTGACTCTTGATATAGGTTTCTAGCATCTTCCTCCTTAATCAATGCTACTTCTGAGAAGAACATCTTTGGTAAACACTGCCATCAGCTACTTTTCCCCAATAAAATTCTTTCTAGTACCGAGTTATTTAGGAGTAGATGAAGTGGCAAAGTGACAATGGTCTTATCCTGGCTTTCTTCCTTTTGTAGCCTAACTGTATGGGGAGACAGATGTGCTAAGGTTAAAATCCTTTCAGAATGAGACTCACTGATTCAATCAAAATTCAAGACTTTATTGTGCATATGAAGGTTAAAGAGCTAAAGTTGAATTGAAAAAAAGAGAGAAAAGGGAGCGAAAGAGAAAGTAACAATGCTTTCAGCCAGGAACATGAATGCATCTACACAGAACAACAGAACAATGTAGAGCAAAAGCACCACAGCTGAAATATTCTTTCTATAAAAAAGAGCTAGAATTCTCAAAAGCATCTAGCTGCACTATTTTGTAGTGTGACAGGATTTTCCTTGGATCTCCAACCCATCCTGTGGATGGTGGCACTGTTTACCTTTGAGCCAGTTTGGGAAGAGATACAGGAAAGGAAATAAATAAGCAGAGCCCATACATCTGCCTTTCTCTCTCTTTTAGGCTGGCTCTTTC
>NC_139512.1:249239657-249432157 GCF_947247035.1 Vipera ursinii
AAATTTTTGTATTCATTACCTTTTTGTGGGCTTTTCACAGATAACTACCTAGTTTCTCTAAGGATGGAGAGATTACTAAGAGTTGTTCTGATCTTGTACAATTTTTCATACCTTCTAAAAGATAATACAGATATTAAATGAGTGATCTTTAACCTGATGATGAAGGAGCAAGGAATATACAATTGTCCATAGTGATATTTTAGCCAAAATAGAAGCATTATTCCATAGCCTAACTATATTATGACTCAGTGATCTTTCCTGCATATATGCATGTATGTAATTACTTTACTTGCAACTGACAGATATGGAGGTCATGAACTGAGTTTTACCTTGGCTATGTACCTTGCATAGAAATTATATGATGGATGGATGGATGGATGGAAGGAAGGAAAGAAGGATAGGTCTCCAGTATTGTTAACAAAATAACAGAAAAGAATATGGAACTGAAAGGGTTCAACTCCTACAGGAGACTCTATATCAGGGGTTCCCAACCCCCAGTCCATGGATCAGCACCAATTCATGGCATGCCAGCAACCATGTCATGCAAACAAGTGAAGGCCCATCCACAGGATGCAGTACCCAAAACCACGCTCCCTGCAGGACACTGAAAAATAACCGGTTCAGTCTCTTCTTAAAAACATCCAGTGATGGATCACCCACCCACTTCTGAAGGCAAGCTGTTCTACTGGTTAATTGTTCTCACTGTTAAGTAATTTCTCCTTAGTTCTAGGTTGCTTCTTTTCTTGAATAGTAGTTATCCATTGGTTTGATCCATTGGTTTGTTGTTTGATTGCCTTAGATGTACTTTTAAGTAAAAAAATGTTCTTTCTCTCTCTCTCTCTTTTTAGGGGGTATTTTCGAATGTGTGGAATCTAGTCCAACTGGAGCAATGGGAGCAGAAGAATTGGCTTTCCGATTTGCTGTGAACACAATAAACCGAAACAGAACCCTGCTGCCAAATACTACACTAACATATGACACTCAGAAAATTAATCTCTATGATAGTTTTGAAGCATCTAAAAAAGGTATGTCTTAGAAAGTCTTGGAGCTTGGCTGCCAGACATTTGGGTAGTTTAAATGTTTAATAGAATAAAGAGGCAAGCAAAGTCAGCAAATCCAGAAATCTGTTTAATGAGAGTTCACACCAGGCCAGCGTGATCAAAATACAGCTCAGTGAAGTGCCACATGTGTGTTGCAGTTTCTACCACACATCAGTGATGCAAAATGCTAAGCCACCATTATTCATTCTTTCTTGATAACAATCTAGGCTGCCAAAGTTCAATTATAAAAAGAGGTGAGAAAAATGAAATTTTCTGATTCAGAAAGGTTTATTCAGTCATATTAATCTGCCTGACCCTTAAGATCAGTTGGAAGAATCAAGGCTTTTCAAAGCCGTACAGGAATGGAAAAAAAAAACATTTTTCTGCTGCAGCATTTAATATGTGGGATTTCCTGAATTCCAAACTTCAGATTTGATCATCTTCTGCATTGACTTATATTGCTGTTTAAATGATTAAGTGCTACAAGAGAAGGGAACTTGAGTCCTTCAGAGAATACTGAACTCCTAGAAAGCCCAGTCAACATGATTAATAGTGATGTATGTCCAGGATTGTAATACTATAAGGCAAAATCTAAAGGACCCTTTAAAGCAAATTTCAGGGGGGGGGAAGCTGTAAGATAGATATTATTGACATGCTGTTTGATTTTTTAAAATTTCCTTTATCCTATTTATTCATCATTCGTGACAGGTGGTCCTTCAACTTATAAATATCTCCAAGCAAAGGAAAGTTCATTCACCTTCTAATGAATTTCTAAGGCAATCTGTTCCATTTTTGAACAAGTTTTGCTATTAGGACATTTTGATGTCAAACTGAAATCTGCATTCTTATAGTTTAAAACTTTTCTGGAACAACTCTGAGCTACTATTCCCTGCCCTCTATGAGACAGTTCTTCCATATATCTTAAAATAAGTATTATATATCTCTGGATCTTTTGATTTCCAGGGTGAAAAATTGTATTATCTTTAGTGCTTTCTGACAGGTTTTTCATCCAAAGTTGTTAGCATCTTGGTCAATCTTCTCTGGATAAGGTTTTATGTTCCCACTAAACTGCAATGCCTAGAAAAGAATGCAGTATTTTTACCCAAGATCTGACCAAGGCAAAGTGGAAATGAAAAATGATTCCTTTTGATCCTGACATTGTAATTCTATTGATTCAACCTACAGTTAAATATGCTTTTCTGCAGGGATATTACACTGGTGGCTGATATTCAGCTTGCGATCCAAGATATATAGATTAATTTTACACGTTGGCTGTCCAGTACAACCTCCTTTATGTCTTTGATATTTTCTACTTAACAGTTAGTTTTTGCTTTTTTTCCTGATGAAATTTATCTTACTTGGTTTCTGGTTACTTGGGTTTAAATGGTTTCTGCCCATTTCTT
Source organism: Vipera ursinii (assembly GCF_947247035.1). Lineage (NCBI taxonomy): Eukaryota > Metazoa > Chordata > Lepidosauria > Squamata > Viperidae > Vipera > Vipera ursinii. The sequence goes on from NC_139512.1 coordinate 249,242,101, forward strand.
CTGCTTTTTCTAACTTCCCTGCTATTCCTGCTTCTTTACATCATTTAAAATTTTAATAATACTTTAAATTTTCATTTTTTGGAAACATTTTTTCTAACACTATCCAAACAGTTTATAAATTTGCTGAATAGCAAAGTCCTATGATGGAGTTCTGTGTTATGCTGTTTGACATTCCAGCTTGACATGGAATCACTGAAATATGCCTGTTGGATATGATTGTTCAACCAACACAAAATAGAAGGAAAAAAGCAAAAGATAAAAATGCGTACATTGTCAAAGAAATATTTCTCTATCATTATTTTGAAAGCAATAAAAGTATAATAAAAAACATAAAACAGAATAATCAGGGGGGTTTTATATACATCTTCATCCTAAATATAGCAATGCTTTCTTTCTAGCTTTCTTGTGGATGGAAGTGTTTTTAGCTCCTTCAGGAAAATAGAAAAAAAATAATTTTAAGAACTCTTCTTACCCTACTTCAGATTTCAAGGTATTCAAAGAAATACACCAGCTTCAAAGAATATCTGTATACACATAGTATAGAAATACCTTCAGGCCAAAGATGGGGAATCTGTTGAAAAACTGTCCCTCCACTCCTGCTAATAGAAATCTCTGTTTCTTATAATTGGTGCAATGTTACAAATTATAAACCCACATCAATCATTATCTGCAAAATTACAGATAATGACCAGACGACAGCAAAAAAAGAAAAAAAAAGAAAAAAATACACACAATATGGCTATTCCTTTGGAGATTTCAGTGTGTAATTCTGGAATTATAAACCTACTGGCTGTCTATATTTTTGCAAATAACCAGCAGCAAGGTAGAGAGTTAAAAGAGCAATAAGTGCCCCATTGGAAGAACTGAAGAATGATGTTAGGATTGGATCATTATGGAGGGAATCTATCTATCTAGTCTCAAGGAGCTGATAATGACTCAATGACATGGAATTATAATCATTAATAGCTCTATATGTACCTATGTGGCTGGACACTATATTTTTCTTCTGGTGCCTTCTACAGGTAATACCCCAGTAAAGAGCGTTCACTTAACGCTCGTTCAAAGTTATGTGATGAGCGCCCCCTAATGTTTATGAGCAAGTCCTGAAGTTACAAATATTGCAGCACCACAGCAGTTGTTTGCCCTTGTGAGTGATCACAGTGGCTCTGCAACATTTACCCTGGTTGTTCCCTCCCTCCCCACCCCCAACCCGCGTTTTCCTAGGCACCAGGTCTTCAATACTCACCCTGCAAAGATTGAGATACTTCGCCTTCTTGGCTGCTCCAGACCTTCGGTGCATTTGCAGAGAATGGAGGCCTAAAGTAACGCAAGATCATGGAAGATCAATGGGGCGAGATCTCACGCTACTGATCTCGTGTGATCTCATGGTACTTTAGGTCTCTGTTCTCTGCAACAGAGAATGAACTGAAGCTGGGGGATGCTTCCACGTGCCTCCAGAGTCTGGATTGGCCCAGATCTAAGGCCAGGGGAGGCTTCCATGCCTCTCTGTGGCCTGATCTGACCTTTTCCCTGGGGAATGCTTCTGCAGCCTCCCTGCAGCCCGATCAGGCCTGGAAAAGGCCTCCGAAGCCCAGATTGGTCTGCACAGGGTGTGTAGAAGCGTTCCCCGGCCTCAAATCCAGGTGACAGCATACTGGAAAAGGCTTCCGGAGCCTGGATCGGGTGGCAGGGGGGTGCAAAAGTTTTCCCCAGCCTCAAATCTGGGCAGCAGCAGGAACCGTGGCAGAGAGTAGACGGTTCTTTTCCATGTGAGTTTGGTGCAGCAGGAAGGGAGAGGGAAGCATGTGGTATCTTAGTGGGTTGTGGAGGCCTTGGGGGGCCTGTTCCAGCACTAGGCCCTCCATGGCCTTCCCCACCCTGAGATACCTCATGTTCGCTTAACGAGCCACATGCGTTTTAACGAGCAAGGGATTGATCTCGTACCTTGAATGAGATGCACTCTATGAGTTTTCGAGTTATGAGTGGAATAGGCATGCTCCATTACACTTGTAACTCAAGGACTACCTGAAGTCAGTCTTGACTCCTAGTAATTGCCTGGATAAATTTCTGCAGGTTTCTTGGTAAGATTTTTTTTTTCAGAAGTGGTTTGCTATTGCTTCCTCCCTAGGACTAAAAGAGATTGACTGGCCCAAGGTCACTCAGCTGGCTTTATGCCTAAGGCAGGAACTCAGAATCTCCCAATTTCTAGCCTGATGCCTTAATCACTACACCAAACTGACTCTCTTAACATGAATAATAATAAAATATAACACTCCCTTCCTTCCTTCCTTCCTTCCTTCCTTCCTTCCTTCCTTCCTTCCTTCCTTCCTTCCTTCCTTCCTTTCTTCCTCCCTCCCTCCCTCCCTCCCTCCCTCCTTCTGAAAAGAGTGTAAACATTAGTACTTATTATTTATGTAGTGTAAACTGCATTTCTTTTTTTTTTCAGCTTGTGACCAGCTGTCATTGGGAGTAGCAGCTATCTTTGGCCCTTCCCATAGCTCTTCAGCAAATGCAGTGCAATCCATCTGCAATGCACTGGGGGTTCCACATATACAGACCCGCTGGAAGCATCAGGTTTCAGACAACAAAGACTCATTTTATGTCAGTCTTTATCCAGATTTTTCTTCACTCAGTCGTGCCATCCTTGACCTTGTGCAATTCTTCAAGTGGAAAACTGTCACAGTGGTTTATGATGACAGCACAGGTAAGCACAATTCTGATACTTACATTTGCAGATATTCTTAATACAATATGTATACTCCTTTAACTAACCTAAGAATGATAGCTTTGTGCATGTGATCCATTTGCCTGAAAATACAGTGAGATGTTGCAAACTATAACATCAAAATATTTTACATATATTCCTTCTACACAGAAAGCTATCAGTAAGTGTGCTATATTCTGTATATTTAGTCTGCATCCACAGAGAAAAGGAGAGACAATTTTTCACCATAAATGTGTTTATCTAGGCATCTTGACTGAAGAAAAACATATGAAAATTTCATGAGAGCTATCTTTTGCTATCTCAGCTGAAAAACAAATCAGAAAGAATTTGTAGTACCTAGAGTAGAATCTCTTTTATAAACCACCTTGTGAACCCAGTTGTTCACATTTTATTGAAAGATTTATCATTTTAAACCTGCAATTTGTTTTATAAAGGATATAAGCAAACGAGTTTTGACTTGCTTATCCATTGTATTGGGAGTGGGGATCAGAGAGGGAATTTCAAAATATTCAGTCACAAAAGGAGTTCCAACATGGACACACTTTTCCGTTGGCTATGTACTGCCAATTAACTCTCTGTGTTAAACACATCTGTCTCTGACCATGAAAACCAAGCTTCACCCATGGAGTTCTGTTTGGCTTGAAAAAGATCTCAAATTCACACTGGAGATACCAAGTTGAGTTCTTAGCATATCTAAGTGTGAGAAAGAGTCTGGCTAGGAATTAGAAGGAAAGGACCACTTCAAAGAAAAACAAGAAAATCCAGTTGCTTCTTGAAAAAGCACCTTTGGGACACTCTATTTAATCACCTGCTTATGGAGATTCCTTTTATTATAGTAAATGTTCATATTATAAGGGCAGACATATCTTCAGGAGTTGGAGAAATGATTAAGTACGAGTTATGGCATTGCAGCAAATATGTGCTATGGCACTGCAACACAAACATCATCCCTTTGGCTTGTGTGTGAAATATTGGGCTACACGTTTGAAATAATGAGGTTTGTATTGTGATAGCCTTGTGAGGTAGTCCAGATAAGAAGCACAACCAGGAATACTAGCTCTACATTTATTGTATGGCTATATTAAAAAATATCTGGCAAGTCTGAAAGTAATCTCTCTTATCCCAAGATCTCGTTGAAGACAAATACGTGTCCCAGGATAATGTTGCAGATCAAATCTGGGTTGGTCACTGGGACCAGGGGTTTAGTCTTCCAAGTTTTGCACTCATGCTGGAGCCCATCCTCAGGGAACTTCTTTCTAGCAGAAGTTCCCTGCGGATAGGCTCCAGCATGAGTCCAAAAGCTCTGAAGACTAAATCTCTGGTCCCAGTGACTGACCCGGATTGGATCCTGTTAATATAGACTTACAATAAAATAGATTTAGCTCATTTAGTTGTGTTTCCTATCTGGTTTGCCTGGGATGGTTGAAACATAGCAAGAGTGACTGATGCAATTCTTGGACCTCCAGGTTCTGGGGACTTAATTATCCTTGGTTCTGAAGGGAAAAGAACTACCCCATTTGGGAGTTTATGTCAGCTTTCATCTCCTGGTTGAGGAATAGATTTCTAGAAATCTAACTTGTGTACCAATTATGCCAATTTTTGGACTGACAGGTCCTGTTTATGGTCTTAGTCACCACACAAGTAAACAATTGTAACACATTCAATATGGGGCTGTTGTTGCCAAGAAACTACAACTGGTCCAGAATTAAGTGGCATGGGCAGTGATGGACAGGTCTTACAATGCACATATAATATGTCTTCTTTGTGAGTTGTGCTGATTACAAATACATTTCCAAATACAATTCAAGAAGTTGGTTATTACCTATAAAGCCCTACATGACATAGGGACTAATTATCGGAGGGGCCTTATGTTTTCCACACTATCTGTTTATTCTGTAGAAAGCAAGATGGTTTGCTTTAGATTTTATCAATTAAGCAACATCATCCACTAAATAGTGGATGTGGACCCTGTGTGTTGTGGCGCCTGCCCTGTGGAACAGCAGCCCCTCAAAACTCATTTGACTGAACTTCAAGTGTACCTTGGGTTTAACTTGTGGCCTTGGGTTAATGTATCTGGCAATCTCCTCTATGCTGAGGGTGATGTAAGAAAGTAATCTTTGGTGTTATAATTTTTTGGAACATTTCTAGGTAATACATGCACACATAAGTACACCACAAACAGACAAACATGCATGTGTGTGTGCGCACACACACATATAAACTCTCTCACACAAACACACACAGTGAATTTCTTGGAAAGATCCCTTTGGCCAAATCTTCAGCTGTTTAATCAGTAAAGCTTGCATATAATATCTTATATTAACATTGTAGTATAAATGCTTTAGAGGAAACAGATTGTTATAAACAATTTATGGATCCGAGCATGGCACAAACCTGTACAGATAAAAAACTGCTCTGTAGTCTGAGGTATAATATAAATAATTAATAATATTAAATAGTCTGATTTATGAGTACTTTTTATTTCATGTTAACCACATAAGCATCCATTATGGGAGCGATAAACTATAGTTATAACAAAGGGTCTTTATCTGTTATGCTATTTTATTTTTAATGAGTGTCTTGACTAACATACTATTCATCAACTCTCTGAAAATGAGATCTTACTATCAGGGGGAACTGGCTGAATCGGTGATGTGCATAAGATCTAAAGATATATTTCAAGAATATTAGCTCTGCAGTCAAGGAAAAGTATGTGGTATTTTGTTCATCAACAGATTTATCTGTCCATTTGAATCTGTATTCCAGGCTGATATTTTCAACAGCAGATGTTGTCAACAACATAAATTTTATCCCTAAGAAGGATTTTGCAAATTTTTATGAGGACTGATCAATTGGATGGTCATTCATGAATAAGTATACTTAGCAATTTTTGTTTATGGTTTTGTAGATACAGATTGTGTTCTGAAGGAATCTCATAGGTAGGATGTCGAAATTCTTGACAGAATGGCCTTCAATCATCCCCCTCTCCCTCCATCTTAGATTCCCTCATTGAGAATTAGTGAGGCAGAACTTTGAGCTAAGATTCAAATTCTCATCACAAATATCCATAGGATATTCACTACAGAAGTTTTTGTGACTATCCTAAAAATGCCTGTTTTTTGTTTAAATGTAACATGATGAAAATCCATGAAAACAAATATTAGCTATTGTCTAATTCAGGTGCAGTGTCCTTGTTTCTAGTGAAATCAAAACTGAATAGCAACCAGTTTTGACTTTAAATCAATAACATGAAACTAACTAGCTGATTTTGGGCTAGTCCCTCTTTCTCAACCCTGGGAAGGAGGCCAGGATAAATCATTTTTGAAATCTTGCTAGAAAAACTTCAGGGACTTGTCCAAGCAGTTTCCAGGACACAACATTGACTTGCAGGCATGAAATCAATCAATCAATTGAAAAATAATGCTGTATAATTCTCCTAATTAGAAGGCTTCTTTTTTTGAAGTTAATGCTAACTCAATTTGGATGTAGACTATGTTTGTACAGAAACAATGTGAAAGTAGCACTTTTATGTCAGTGTGGTTAGTGTTTTGCCAGGGGAGTGAACTCCTCAAATTGTGTGGAGAGATTCTGCATGTGAAATATGTCCTTTTGCACTGAGCGTTGGCTCCTGCCACATAAATGTTTCCCTTTAGAGAGAGGTACAGTACATTGCCTGAGAACTAATTGCTGCATGTGGCACACAGGGACACAAAATCTGTGAATGGTGTGACCTCCAAAAGCTGTCACTACAATGTGGCTTTTAATGTGAGGAGTGAAAGGAGAAAAAGAAAGAGAGACTTTACAAATTTGACTGGATAGTAATAATTGTGTATTTAATTTTAATTACATTTAATTATAATCAAAATGAATTCAGATATAGTTTTCTTCTCTAGCAGCTCAAAGACCAAGGCCTGACTCTAGCCAAGAAACAGTTGTATTCTTCTGCTGTAAATGGACAAGGATCAATTTATCATGTAAAAAATGTTAATACAAATGGGGGCTGCTGACTATTTATAGAATTTAATAAATTCACATATATAGGAATAATCTAAACAAGTATATTTAGCAGATTTGCCAAAAGTAAAGAGCTAAATATTTTTTTCCGGGGAAACTGCTTAACTAATTGCATTGAAAAGGTTTAGTCATATATTTTATGACAGGAAAAGAAAACAAACAAATCTCATGTATGTAGCTAGCTTCAGAATCTAAAAAAAATGAGTTATTAAAATTAAAATATTGAAATTATCCTCAGCTGAATTGTGCAATCTGAAATTAGTTTTATTTCGCCCTTTTTACATCTAGTTTTGTGCATGGTATTGCAGATATATTCTTTGATGAAACACTGATATACACATATCTGCATTCAGCAGCTTTAAATCTATATGTATTAACACTAAAGTCTCAAATTTCAAATGTTTTAGCAAGGCATAAATGCATGTCAACTAAGATGCAAATGAACTGAAGAAATAGAAGTAACTTGCTTTGGCATGTCAGTTTTAAAAAAACCTTTTTTTTTTAATTGAAAAGTTTTAACATACAATTTTTCCCTTAAAAAATCCCCCTCCCCCTCCCTTCTCCCTCCCCCCCTTCCTCTCCCCCCTCCCCCCTCCCCCCCGACTTCCCAGAGCTAAATACAAGGTATATATATAAAAAAACAATCATAAACAACCATATACTAACAACCATAAACTCTAAAATCTATCACTCTCTAGCTTATATAGGATAAAACAAACCTTAGTAATATTAAATATATATATAAAAAACTAAGATAGAAAAAGAAAAAAAGAAAGAAGACTTATTCAAATACTACATGAAACTTCTTAACCCTATACTTATTCTAGATAAACTCAATCCATTTTCTCCCTTCCATAATATAGCGTTCTTGCAAGTAATCTTTCAAATAGGCCGAAATCTTCGCCATTTCAACCAGGTCGGAAACCTTTAAAGTCCACTCTTCTATGGTCGGCAGTTCCTCTTTCTTCCAGTACTGACCTATCAAAAGTCTTGCTGCCGTAATTAAATTCAACATCAACTTAGTGTCCACAACTGTAGCATCTGTAATTATTCCCAACAAAAAAAAAAAGTTGCGGACAAAACTTTAACCTCCGTTTAAAAATCTTCTGTATGTTCCACCAGACTTTTATCCAAAAAACCTTAACCTTTTTACAAGTCCACCATATATGAAAATATATTACGTCTTCATCACCGCACCTCCAACAATTAGGCTAATAATTCAGATACATACTTAGTTTTTTAAGATCTAAATGCCATCTATAAAAACATTTTGTAAAAATTCTCTCTTAGATTTCAAGCTTGTGTAAATTTTACATTCCTCACCCCAATCTTTTCCCACCTCCCACTGCTTGGCTGTAAGTACGTTGTGAAAGTTCCATAGACTTCTGCTGATCTTGTTCTTTTATCTTTTTTGATCGTTTTAAAGCAGCACGCGTCACCCTCTGTTCTCTGGGATCATCCAAAGAAGTTGTAACTTGATCTCCTCCAGCACCATTCTCCTCTGTCTGTCCATCTTCAGCCTCTTGATGTTCTCCTTCTCCAGATCCCTTTGCAGCTTCCAGAAGTGTTAATGGGGTTGCTTTTAAAACATTATTGTAAAAATCACGCGCTTGCATCACAGTAACCAAACGGTACCTTTTACCTTCATGCATCACCATCAACCCAACTGGGATCTCCCATCTGAACCTTATATCTCGTTGCTTGAGCTCTTGCACAAGAAATGTAAAATCCTTCCTTCTCCTTAAAATCTTTGGAGGAATTTCTTTTAGAACCAGAACTTCTTGATCAGCAATCACAACTTTAGTATCATAGGCAGCTTGTATAACTTCATCTCTGATTTCCCTTTTTGCAAAATAAACCACCACATCTCTAGGCAACTTTCTCTGTCTAGCAATCCATGAGTTCACACGAAACACTTTATCCATGCCTCCTTTTATTTCGGATGCTGGCTGATTCAATACCACTTCGAGAGCCTCAGAAACCAGCTGCTTTAGATCTTCCTTAATATTCTCCTTTAAACCTCTGATTCTAATGGCAAACTGCATCTGGAAATATTGAGCAAGACTCAATTCTTTATCCATTTTGTCTCTTAAATCTTCATTCTCCAATACTTTTGCTTCTAATATGGCATTCTTTTGAGTCAAATCTTCCACTTTTTCATCCAAATCTTCCACACATTCAGCCACTTTATACACTGAAGACAAAATGTCTACCTTCATCACACTGAACTTCTGTTCCATCCTCTCCTCCATTCTCTCCTCCAACTTCTCCAATTTCTCCTCCATCTGTGCAAATTTATCACCCATTGATTCCAAAATTACCTGGGTATGTTTTTCAAGAGCATCTTGTAAATCCTTCGATGTCAATACATCAGGAGGATGCAATGCCTGCAATGATGATTGTTGCACTGGAGAAGTTCCAGCACTCCGAAGAGTTTTAGGGGGAGGTTTAGCCGCCATCTTTTACTTTCAATTGTGACGCACTTTCACTTTAACTTTAAAAAGTCCATCAAGCTCGAGAGTAAAATAAAATAATCCTCTTCACCTTTTCCTCTTGTACCGCTCTGCCTGCTCTTTTTATTCCATAGTCCTTCCTTCAGGCAGGGGTGGTCGCAGACGCCTGGCTCTGCTCCAAGAAATCAGGAGCAGAGGCGCTGGCCAGCTGGGAGCGACCCAGGCTACGGGGGAGTTCGATCCTTCAGCCGCCCAAGCTACAAGCTCAGGCAGCCCCGGAGAACTCGACCCCTACCTGGGGCCTCACCCCCTCCTCTTCTCCCGAGGAGGGGGCTTCAAATTCACCCAAACAGCTGATCGGCGCTGTTTCGGGCGAAAATCACTCAGCTGAGCCGCGGGCAGCCCGGGAGGGCTGTCTCCGGCGCCGCGCAGCCACCGGAAGTCCTTTTAAGTAAGGCCCAAATAGGAATGGATTTAACTGTCTGATTCCAGCTCAAATCAATTTTGTACCTATCCATAAATATGTGTTCATGTTATTTCAAAATGAGCCTATACTGTTATGAAAACATTAATTTTGAGTGTTATTTTTAAAATATGCTTTCTATACTCCTTTAAAGACATATTTTTGTACATGTTTTTCACCAGATTCTCATTGTATGTGTATTTTATTCTCAAATGCACCTTATTATTAGATACATTTCAGTACATCATCTGATTAGAGAACCACACTTAAAAATTGGACTGAGGTGACTTCCAGGAAATCAAAGATGGTTCTGCTGAGAATAGAGCTGATGACTGCGATGGAAGAAGGAGCCAGTGAATGGACTGGCTTCTCAGAATTCCTCTCCATATAAGGAGAAGACCTGGATTGCTTACAAGTGCTCATAACAGCTGTTTCCTGGGAGGAGACTATAAGATAATGATCTCTGGTGGGTTTAGATCTCAGGAAGACAATGGATTGCCATCTATGCCAAAGCCACAATGGGCAGCTTCAAAAGGACACTGGGTTTGCTTACAGTACTTCCTCTCTCAATCTCTTCTCTGGAAATTGCATGTTAGCTTCTTTTGGGATAGTAGGAACCTTCAGAATGCAAATTTCACTGTAGTGGGTGAGTCTCCTTCAATCCTTAGTGAAAGATGCTTTTATGCAAGTTTGAGGACTTCAAAAAACCTTATTTTTTGAATAAACAGCAACAGGGTGTTTAGAACATTGATTCAGGAAAGTTATAAATGGATTATGGGGATATGAAATAAGATTTGAAATTAATATAGCTAGCTGAATAAGAAGCATGTCAGAAAGTCCAAATCTTATCATCTGCAAATAGATACATCTGAGCTCCCATTTTATCGTAGAAATATGATTATTGATAAGAGAAGATAACCTGCATTGTCAATTTTTTTACTGTGGGCACAACAGCACACATCAAAAATGAAATTTAGTTGCCCGCTCTCAAAGTGAAACACATACCTAACCATACTATATGCACATACACTATAGATGCTATATATTGGATCTGAGTTCTATTGCCAATGCTTCTGTGGCTTGGTTTAATAATAAAGCTGATAAAGGTCAACCCTCCTTGGTAACTCTTAAAATTGTAATGAGATCTGAATCACAGCTCTTAAGTCATATCTGAGCATTCCATAAATATGTTCAATCATCTTACAAAAACACGCCCCAAATTTAAATTAATTAATAGTTGTTTTAAAAATTGTATATATCTAAAGAACAAATGGCTAAGGAAGGTTTATTAATTTTAATAAACTGTATAATATTTAACAGTTTTCTAATAAAGGTAAATGTTTCTCATGTCTAGTTGTATCTGACTCTAGAGCATGGTGCTTATCTGTTTCTTAGTTGAGGGAGTCAGTGTTGTCTAAAGACATTTCTGTGGTCATGTGGCCAGCATGATTATATGCCAGGGTGCACGGGATGCTGTTACCTCCCCACCAAAGGAGGTATATTTTGCATTTGCATGATTTTGAACTACTAGGTTGGCAGGAGCTGGGCCGGGACAGGAGCTCACTCTGTCATGTGGTGCTTAGGTCTTGAACCCAGACTGTCAGCTTTCCAGCTGACATGCTCAGCCTCTTTAGCTGCTGAGCCATCATGCCCGCTGCAGTTGTTTAATAGTGTAGATAAATTTTGATTTTGAATAAAACCAGATTAATCTATATGAATAATATGATTTAACCTATAACTATAATCACTTTTAGTTGATAGCTAAAAGTTTATTGTACAGTTAATATCCAGGTTAAGAAGATAACTAGGAGTATAAGATGGTAACTTAAGGATCAAAATTACCTAAGACTCTGGTAAAAAATTTCTTTGGTGCAAAGCATTGTGTAAAAGTAAAAATTCAGGAATTAAAATCTCTTTAAATTCTTTATAAAATCGCCATAACCATTTGCCAGGGCCAGGAGATTTTCCATTTGGAATAACTTTGAAAAATACAGAAATTTCTGAAATAAATAAATAAACTCTTCAGGACGAATTGTGGGAACATTAATCTATTTAAATATTTATTTAATATTTATTTATAGAAAAATGAGATATGGGAAAAAAGATCCTCTATTGCAGTATTGGAGAAGGTGATGTTACTGAAATTGTTTGTATTTTTCATGATGAAGAGGGAAGTAATCTCTTCCTTTATATATTTTTTCTTTTTTGTTTGTTATATTTTTTGCATTTTTTGCATTTTTTTCCCTCTGGACTTTTTCCCCTTTTTAAAAAAATATTTTTCTCACTTTGCATTAGTTTTTATCTTTAACTTTAATCAAAATTATTATTATTTTTTAAAAAAAGAAAAAAAAACTGGCGTGGTGTGAAAACCACACTGTTTTCCAATCTAAACCATGAAAAGTATTGTAGTTGGCATTTTAGTTATACTCTACCGTCACTGAAAATGGACAATTTACTGTACATTACTTGTGAAAATCATATTTTTTTAAAAAAATGTGGGAAATTGAGATCTACATAATTGTATTTAAAACTGTGTTGGTAATATATCAACTCATCACAATCTGAAAAATGTTTTTAAAAAAGGTCTGCTTCTTTTATACCAGAGTTTTTAAAGGCAAGTATTGATCTCTTACTGCATTTCAATGTTTTTAAGAAAAGTTTGTGCAGCTTTCTTCTCAAATTTCTAAAATTAGCAACAAAAACAACAAAAACACAAGCTACATGAATTAATCTTCTCTAAATTGAAAGGAGGAGATCAGCTCTATTCTAAAGAGTGCTTTATAGGCAATAAAAGTTTTGAAGCTAGGTTTCAGTTTAAACAACGGTGCATAATAATAATAATAATAAAAATAATAACATCACTTTAATTTGCATAATGATTACTTGCTTTTTTTGCTTACATCATACAGTGGCAATGTGCCATTTACTGTACATCTGTTGAGGTTTTAGGTAGAATCTAAATATCACAAGGAACTTTTATCTGTCCTATATATCCTACATTTTTATCCTCCAAATCTTCAGATATCCATTCAAGCTGCACCAGAGATGTCCTCAAGAGCTTCTGCTCATGAATATATCAATTTTTTCTTCAGTAAGTGTTATACACATGTTCTCAGGTTTGGCTTATGGTCACTCACTCACACACTTGCAGCCCTGTAAAATAGCCACACCGAAATTATACTTACCCACATCCTCAAATTGGTCCCTTCTTAATTACTTCCCCTAAGGGACCTTTTCCTGGCTTTTGTCCATTCTGCTTACATGCTTCTTCATCTTTAGGTATGGCAGCTTTAGCTTAGTCTTATACAGGCCTATGAAGGAATACAAAAAAACCAAACAAAAACCCAATACACCAGCTATTTTCCTCACTCTTATGAGTGTGCAATATATTCCTTTAGGGCAGTGTTTCTCAACCTCAACAACTTTAAGATGTGTGGACCACAATACCAGAATTCCCCAGCAAGCATGCTGGCCAGGGGATTCTGGAAACTGAAGTCCACACAATTAGAATTGTTGAGGATGAGAAACACTGCTGCAGAAGATGGACTGTTCTGGCATTGTCTGGACCATTTTTAATTTGACTATTTCGGAGTGGTGCAACAGTTTTGCCAGGGTAGATCTTTGGTAAAGGAAGTGGTTCATAGTGTTCTGCCTTATCATAAAGGGTTTAAAGTTTTCCTCTGTCCAGTCATGACTGACTCAAGGGGGTGTGCTCATCTCTGATTCTCAGCCGAGAGAGCCTGTGTTGTTTGAGAGATATTTCCATCATTGTGTGGCCACATGAAAATATGAAACATAGTAACCTTCCTGTCAAAATGCTACTTGTTTATCTACTCATATTTGCATGCTTTCAGACTGCTAGGTCATCAGGAGCTGTGGCGAATAACGGGAGCTCACCCTGTTGTGCAGTGCTTGGGTCTCAAATCTGGCCTGTCAGCTTTCCAGCTGACAAGCTCAGCATCTTAACCACTGAGCCATCGCACCCCCGCTGCCACCAGTAAGAGGGGAGAAATCTGAGGCTCTGGGGTACATGATGATAAGGTGGAAATTGCCATCAATAAGGAAGTCACACCTCATATCTCCAGAAAGCTGCAATATTGTCTTCATTTTGTTTCACTTGGAGCAGCAAACCAGTATCAATGACATTGATAGATCCTCTGACAGGCTCATGGCTCTGAAAGAATATAGAATTCTCATGCTAATTTCAAATCACTGCTGCTCTTAAGGGTGGAATTTGGAGCAAATTCCATTGATGGAAGAAAAAGACTTCAAGAATAAAATGCAGTGTGTTTATTTTTTTTATGTTTTCTACCCATATATATATTTTGAAGAAATAATGTTTGGATTTTCTGAACAGGGAACATGTAGATGCAGACTTTATGAATTATTTCATTGTACATTCTAACTTCATTATCCTTGCCTGGGGCTTCTTCTTAGCATGACTTCACAATGAACAAAAAAGACACAACAACATAATTATTAGATACATATATTAGATATATGTATAGAGTGTAAAGATAGAGTGTAAATCTTTTCAAGGTTGTCTAGCTATAAAACTATGAGCTCCAGTAACAGGAATATAGCAAACAAGGCAATGCTTCCTTTTCTAGAAATGAGATTGGCTAAAAGCAATTTATGTTGGAATAAGCTTAAATATAATTGTGGGCAGTACTTTCAAAGAGTTGTAAGTGTAACAGTTGCATCGCATAAAGGACTTTAAATGCTAATTCTTCTACAGGATTGGAGTGCTCAACAGTAGGAACTGTAAAATACATTACCAATAAATAATGCTTTTCAATCCATTCTTGCAAAGTATGATATTGATTCTGGGTGGAGGTATATTATTATTCAGCTGCTCAGTAGAGTATGTTTTGAGTAACCTTTGCAGTAACTTCAAGGGCAGTACAATTAGTAATTATGTACAAAAGCTAATTATTGCATAGTGTCCTTCCTTTAATGAAAACTGATTGCTTTATTAGTTGTGTATTATATAATTGTATTTGTTTCTCAGTCCTAAAAAGTAGAGAAAATTTATATTTTAATTATTATTCCAATGGTTTTAACTTCTCTGCATTAATAATCTCTCAAGTTTGTGAACATTAAATTGACTTATGCTTAAATATTCTGCTCTTTTAATCCCTATAACTCATTTAACAATTGTGGAAACTCTCAAAGCAGAGAAAGCCTAATCTACAAATAACAACCAAGTAATCCATGAACTTGAATATAATTAGGGTTCCTTGTCTAAATAAAATGATGAGTTGTTTCTTTTTACAGTATCTTATAGTAAAAGTGTATTTGCTTGGGTCTGAATGATAAAGCACAATATAGCTGCTTTTTAAAAAAAAATATAATGGAATAATTGTAATAATATGAATAATATATCTATCCTGTCTGTACCAAAAGTTGGGCCCCATAGATTTAGTACATAAATTACATTAAGTGTTCAAATTGTTTGCCATATTGTTCTAAACACTTCCTTACTCATATGATACATGGCCCTTGAATATTCCTAAGCATAGTTTTCTCTGAGGGGAAAAAGTAATTAGTTATTAAAAGGGTGCAATTGTGTATGGAGGGTTGACTTTTGGTACTCCATACTGTATATTTAAAAAATGACAATGGAATCAGGGCTAATTTGGCAGGATCGGATGTTCCTGACTATCTAGAACAGGGCTTTTCAACCAGTGGTATGCATACCACTGTGGTACATTAGCACGTGGCAGGTGGTACACGGCCCTGCCCAGCCAATTTTAGTGAGGGAGGGAATGAGCCAGCACAACGCAGGACTTATTGTGAGAGAGTCCTCCAGAGCTGCAGAGTGGCTGGTGTGAGGCAAAGGCCCCAGGCTCACTTCTGGCTCATCTGGATGAGAAAGGAGGAGGAGGGAGGCAGAGACAGGAGAGGCTATAGAAGGAGGCAGTTTGGGCAGGAGAAGGAGAAAGAGAAAAAAGAAGCAGCCTTGGGAGGAAGCAGAGTCAGCTGTAGCTACACCGAAGGGAAAGAAGAAGGAGGAGAGTGGGGGGGGGGGAGAGGAGAGAAGATCAAGCAGGCTGGCCATGAGCCGATCTACAACTTCTGTGGCAGCCACCTGTGCTGGCAGCAACAAACAAGAAATGCAGCAGAGGAGGGGTCGCCGTCCACCAGGAATGAAGAAAGGCATCAATAAAGAAAGGCAGCATCAGTTGGAGGTGAGGCACGGAGGTAGGTAGGGAGATGGAGAGTGGAAGGATTCTTATGTGCTCTTGTGACTTTGAAGTTCTGGGATTTGAGCAATGTCGGCTTTGTGTTCTTAAGGAGTGTTTGGCAATTTCTATTTGGCTGATGGTTGTGTCTCCTGTTAGCTTCTATTGCTCTGCTATTGTTAGCTGTAAGTTTTGCTGCAAGGGATTTTGAAGTATTTTTCTCCTGAATGAATTTGCCTGTTGCATTCCTTTACTTATGAATGGAGCCATTTGGGAAGGCTGCCTTAGCCGGCAGCCAGTACTTAACTATATATTTTTTTCCTTCCTTAAGTGCCGGCTACCAGCTCCTTAACTTTCCTTTTAGCTAGTAGCTAATTCTTAAAGGGGAATGTGCCTTTTTAAGCTAGTTTCCTCAGTGGCTTGTCTTTTCCGTCTTTGGAGGCTTTTCCTTGTTTGATGAATATATGGAAGAGGGAAAATATGGGGGGAGGGTTTCAAATTGTTCCTTCAGAAGGAGATGGGAATGAGAGAGAGGGAGGCATGGAAGGAGGGAGGGCAGGAAGTCTTGCCTTAGCACTTGGCCACCAGCAGCCCTGCCATTGACTTTGCTTGTCAAAAGGTTGCAAAAGGGGATCACATGACCCTGCGACACTGTGATCATAAATATGAATCAGTTGCCAAGCATCCAAATATAAAGCACATGACCCTGGACATGCTGCAATGGTCATAAGTGTGAAAAATAGTCATAAGATTTCAGTGCAATTGCAACTTTGAACAGGGATTTTTTTTGGTCGTCACGTTTTTGACACCTTGCTAGGTGATACTCGAATATTGCCATATCCTACAATTGGTGAAAAGGTTGAAAAGCCCTCATCTAGAATTCTCAGGATCTCACCATTTGCCCTGTTCGATCAGTTGTGTTCCAGTGTGATCTCCAATTAAATATCTATGATTACAAGAACACTTTGCATTCATGGACAGAACTAAAATTCATTAGAGGATATTTTACTTTAGTATTTTTATTTTACAAATCTCTAGGCACCCATTTACCTGAAGAAACTCTGGGAATGAAAACACAGTATACTAAAAAGGAGACCATTTAAAAAAAAAACATTGAGGCCCTGATAATACTCATGTGTACCCATCAATAACCCCAGGCCAGCTGTACTAACAGCCTGGGTTAAAAAACCAGGTCTTCACCATTTTCCTGAAGGTCAACAGAATTGGGGCTATCTGTATCATGGGGGTGGGGGGAGCTTGCTCCATAAGGCAGGCACCATCACAGAGATAGCAGGCTTCTTAGAGCCTAATAGGCAACATTGTTTCATAGAGGGAAGCTGGATCATACCTACCCAGTCAGAAGTAGTAGACGCCAGTGACAGTCAGGGGTTACTCTCTACTTTTCCATACCTTTTACAAGCTATATTTTCAAGATCATAAAAGGTTGCCCAAGAAGAAGAAAGTCATTTTGCTTCAAGAACACATGCTGGGAGAATGCACAGAAGACAATGAATAATAATAGCATTCTAATAGTATAGTTAGAGTATTATAATAGTCTAGTAATTAGTAACAATACACACATAGCCATTTACTCAAGGGAAATTTCAATAATTTGAGATATTGCAGGAATAGTTGACTGGACAGATAGACTTTGATAACCTTGGTTAGCTAGCCAGAAAATTGATGAGTATAAATGATATCCTAGACCTTTATAGCATAGATTATGTTTTCCACAGAAAACTGATGGGTGAGAACATTTATAGGTTTAAAATAAAACAAATAGGATGTTAATGATTGCATCAACAGACGGTAAAATATTGAAATAATTTCAGAAAGAACATTTACTTTGAAGATATAACCGTGACTATAAAAACATAATAGCTTGAAATGAGATTAGAAAATTGGAAAACCAAAATATCCCATATTTGAAATACACTTAAAGGAAATTAATCAACATCAGAAGAAGCTGATGGCTTAAGAATGGTACATTAAAAAGGGAAAAGGAAAAAAAAAACTTTTTTTTTCAGTCCAAGAACAAGCACTACACACAAATACCATCAAAGCAAAAGGAGAAAATCTCAATTTGGATAGTGAATGCCAATTGTGCTGAGTTAAGAATGAAAAGATTGACCATATAATAACTGGATGAAAGCAAAATCTCAGATTTTCAAAGATAATCACAGAGGCCAATTATAAAAAAGGGCATGAACAAGCTGGAAGGATACTACATTGGAATCTACACAAAAACATGGATATACCATCAATAATAATTATTGAAAACCTGAAATTATGTTAAATTAATTCTCAGAAGACAATAGTGGGATTTTAAATTTCAGACTGCCTGACACCTGAGACATAACACATTATTATCATTGTGAAAACCATATTTGGTATATTGATGCAGTCTCATTGAAGAAAGGAATACAAAACATTGTAAAATATTGATATTTACAAAGAACAGATTGGAAACATTTGAAGAAGTTGACACTATACCAATTGTTATTAGAGCACTAGGTACAATCCAACACAGACCTAAAAAGAATTTGGACTGCTTAAAGATGGAAAAACTACAAACAAAGGCTCTTTGGGGATATCTCATCCATAATTAGATTCTATCTTTGCAACCTCTAAGCCCTTAGGTAGGTTTTGAATCAAAAAGAAGAAAAATGACTAACATTAGTTGTGACATATAATTAGTAGAATTGGAGAACATAAGTACAACAGTTTGGTCATTGAATCATCTGAATTAAGTTTAAGCTTTTAAATGGTTTTAACAAGAGCCCCATGAAAATTGTGCACAATCTGTCACCCATAGAATTGAACGTGGGGGAGAAAGTCTCCCTCCCCTTTATATACAATTGAAAACTTGAATCAAGGGTGATATTCAGAAGTGAAAGTAAACCTCTCATTGATAAGTGAATGAGAAGTTTCATGAAAAACATAGAAAAACATTAGCCTCCTTGAAATAAGTTATTGTAAAGACAGATGTGTGTATTACCACTTCAGGAACTCTCATTCTGAAGGGCCCCAAGCTTTTGCTTAAAATGTAGTATCTGATCCCATCATTTTCTTTGTCTACCCTAAATGGACAAACTGAAAGGATTAGAATGGATTATTATACTAAGCAATTATGCAGTTTATTTGGTCTTGGTTTACCACAGTGTCTGAAAATAATGCATGTAAAATGTGCCAAATATATAAATCCATTCATTTAACTCTTTAAATTGTGGTTTAAGGCTGTCAAGGTTTTCAAATTCAGTGTGGCAATTAAACCTTCTCCCCATTCTGCATTCCAAGCAGACATGAGAAGGTTAGATAAGTAGATTTATTGCTGAGAATTCAGAAGCCCTATATATGTCTAGAATTCTTGTCATTTATATAGATAAATTTGAGCCTCTTCTTTCCTTTTCAGTCAATGGCTACAGTATATACTATACCTCCTTGTTTCCTGGCCTTGAAGGTTTTTACCCTTGTTCCTCATTTACCAAATGTTTTGTGTGAAGGAAGAATTTGGGGTTCCTGCCTCACCAGTTCAGTCCTTATAGTGGCTTAACATTGGTTTTTATCATTGTATAAATAAGGTTTGCTATGCAGTTGCAATTATCATAGCTTAACATTTCCTCTAGATATCCAGCCACGAAAAGATTTAACAAGGTCTGTTTTTCTCCTCCTTCCTCCATACATGTACAAAGCAATTTTTCGTGTGGATGTCAACAATTCTGAAGATCATTGTTTGCCCTCTATCAGCTTCCGTCTCTGAAAATATTCTCATTGGGATTCAGCTCCCCTTTGTGCTGTATAGTGATAAATCCTCATCCTACACATTTGGCAGTTTAGGGAACAGTTTTCACAACATGCATTCAGCTAACAACTCTCATATATTTTATTGTCAAGGGTATTTTGCTTAGCATCTCTTCCAAACATATGCTCATTCAGGTTATGCATAAAATAATGGGAGTTTAGTCAGACATGTCAAACTCGCGAGTCACGTGACATCACACAATGTATTGGGAGAGTTTTGCCATTGCCGGCAATGGGGTGGGCGCAGCTTCTAGATGATGCGTCCAGCCCAGGAGCCTGCAGTTTGACACCCCTGGTTTAGATCAACCCTTAATAATTGGTTCCATGTGTTCATCCAATGTCTTATGCTCCAACACCACTTTGGTAATTTTACAGGGGATAAACTTTGAAAGGTTGAAAGAAAAGCTGCTGCAGGGTGTCTGATTTTTAAAATCTAAGGCCAATGCTTAGTGATTTTAGCATTTCCCACCTCCAGAGTCTCCTTAATACAGTTCCTCTTCTGGCTTCTCTTTTTCCCCCCTCCTACTAGTGCTCATTCTAATACACATTTCTCTGAAGTATTTTTGAAGGAAGAGAAACTTTTGGGGGCAGCATCTGTGAATGACAAGCCGGGCAGGGTTAATTTTCAATTCTTCATCACACTTTTGCTACTAAAATTAATAATAAAATTAATAACAAGACCAAGTCTAGGGTGAGAGCCAGATTGCTAGAGTAGCAAAGGTACTGGCCTAGAAACTAGGAGTTCTAAACCTGTCTTAGGTATAAAAGCCGGCTGCATGAATTTCAGCTAGTTTTCCTCTCTCAGTCCAATCCACCACACCCTTTGAGGATGTGAGAAAAAGAGAAGGCAGGAGTATTACATAGACAGTATTTGAGTGGAACAATTTGAAAGAGGCAGGATAAAAATATAATAATAATTTAAAAAATCAGATCTTCCTTCACCACTTTCCCTGGAGGAATTCTGTGCTAAACATACAAAACTACTATAATCACATCGAGAATTGTTTTAAAATTAGCTTACCCTGATTTATTCTGTTTTGTTCTAATTACCCTAGGTTTTTCAACTTTGTACTTCAGTTTTCATTGCCCCATTCATTTTTTTTTAAAAAAATGTGCTCTTACGGGTACAATTATCCCCTGATTGAGTAACTGATGAGTTTATCATATTACTGTGTGTACATACTTAGCGCAGCATGCTTAAATACAATGTTCCTTTTCTGTTGGTTACAGGTTTACAGTTCGTTTATTCCTTTTTGTGAGTCTGCTATGAGTCTGCTAATAGCCCTGTATTTATTTATCTATCTTTTTTTAAAAAAAATATTTGTACCTCTGGAGAAAAAATAGGGCTGCCAAGCAATTAATAATATTAGAAAATGAAAACTCAGGCAGATAAAGGTGCATCGTCAGACAGTTTTTAAAATACAAGATGCTAATAAGTCCCAACACCATTTTTAGCTCTACTGGTTGATTGAATTAATGAACAAATGAACTGAATAAGAAAGAACTTTTTCATCTCTGACATTCCGATTATGAAACATCTTTCCAGAGAAAAGCTGGATTAAGGTATAATGTGACTACTTGTCTTTTTCTCAGCATAATTAAGGTTATATTTGATTGTCGGTCTTATTTAAATTTAGCTCAGTGTTAAGTTTTCTCAGATGAACTAATACAGGTGACATTCAAATATAAAGTAATAACTAAATAACCATTCATAGCTACATTATGATTACAATTCCCATTCTTCCTGTGAGCCTGAGAAATAAGCAGGAACCATAATGACATTTCTGATATCTGTTTATTTTCTACTACTGTAGGCTGGGGTGGGGAAATAGATGGAAGATTTAAATGGAGCACATTTTCTTGGAAACGAGAAATGCTATCTGGGCTGAAAAGTTTGAATACTCTGAGCAAGTTATAAGATATGAATAGCTTTTCTTTGCTTTTACAGGTTTGATCTTTGGTTTCCTTCTTGATTATAAAATTTAGGACATTATAGATTCATGGTGAAACTTCCTATACAATATTTCTAGGACCATTGTCTTGAACTACAGCATAATGTTTTTTTATCTTTATGAGTGCAATGTAGGAACCAACCCCTTAACCCAGTGCTTAGTATTATGCATGAACCGTGTTGCTATGGTTTACTCAACAATCCATACTTTTTTTTAAAAAAGGCTTACTACATAATATGAAACCTGCTTTATTTCTCCTATAGAGAAAAGAGAAATGTTCAGTTTTATCATTTATTGGTGCTGCCTCCTTTTAAAATTCTCATTAGCATATTACCTTTCTCCTTGGGTGCAAGTTCTAAATCCTATACTTTAGCCTGCAATACTAATAATAGGCACATTTATTTGGTCAGGATATATTTTGTTAAGCAGTGAGATTTTTATTTTGCATGAAGAAGATGTCAGCTTCAATTCCCAATATTTCCAGGGCTGGAATAGTTTCATATCTGAAATCCTAGAGAACAGTGTCAGTCACTTCATACAACAATGAGCAAGTTGCACCAATGGAATAACATGGCATAATGCAGCCTCTTTAATTCCTACATATTCTAGTGTTTGTTCCTCTCTTCTTTGTCATTCCTCTTTGTCTTCTCTTATAACTTTTAAGAGTTCCAGTGCTCCATGGTTGGCAAGTTTTTTCCAAGAGGCTCTTAGAAAATTTTATTGAATTTTTATAAATCAAGTTAGTTAAATAGTTTTTAGAGAGGCATTCTTATGGCTTCATTGATAATCCATTCATATACTCAACATTCATGAATGGTTAATGCATCACCTTCTGATGATGGGATATAAGTGTAAATTTCTATGGATGAATTTGTACCACACAGTTTAATTTAATTTAATTTTAATTTAATAATATTTATATACCGCCCTTCTCCCTGAGGACTCAGGGCGGTTCACAGGGCAGAATAAAATACTAAATACAAACGTTAAAAAGAGATTAAATAATTGCCCATGTTAAAACAGTTGAAATAGAATTCTAAAACACCAAGTTAAAAATTAAGACAATAAAAAAAAACAAAACCCCACCAGTCCCCATCAGGCTAGGCCGGCTTGTACAAACAGAAACGTCTTGAGATCGCGACAAAAGGAGCGAAGATCGGGCGCCATCTGGAGCTCTACCGGTAGCTGATTCCACAGCTCCGGGGCGCCCACAGAGAAGGATCTCCCCCTGGGGGCCACCAATCGACATTCTCTGATCGGTGGCACCCTGAGGAGGCCCTCTCTGTGGGAACGCACAGGGCGCAGGGAGCTTGATGCCGGCAGCAGATGACAATCAATTAGTGATAGGTTAATTTGTTATTCTTTTATTCTTCCTCTTCACCCTTCTTATGTATTCAACATTAAACATCTTAGCAGACATAATGCAAGGAGTAATCTAACATCCAGACAAGATAATTTACAATCCTGCTTGCCTAGTTGTTATATTGGGACAAGATTATGTTTACTATTTTACTCCTATTTTGTTCTATATGATAAATTGTTAGATTAATTTAATCTTCACAGTTTTAAACTGCTGAAGTGATATTGGAAGCCAGCTCTCATAAATGATAATCAGACACAAAATGGACTTTACTAGCATCATCTTTCTGAATTATTTGGAATAGTTTTTCTATACACCTTGTTCAAAGATGATGGAAACTGGCCTTTAGGAAATGTATTTGCTGGACTGAAAGTTTTTCATAAATACCTGTTTGCTGAATTCCATGTAAGTTGCATATTCAGTTTTTCTCCTGCTAGGATTAACTTTGAATTCACAAGTGTCTGCAGGAAAAAGGAACCATTGGACAGAATTACAGTTGTAAGTTATGACAGTTGTAAGTTGAGGCACCCATGTAACCTGACACAATATTACAACAGTTTTCACTGTGGTCATTAAGCAAATCACACAATTGTAAGTCCACACCCAATCTTCTGAATGGGTGTTGGCCAGAACTGGTTTATCCTTTCCAAGGCTTTCATAACGCCAAAGAGTTGCTAAATGACTGGCTGTAAGCCAAGGACTATTGATAATTGAAGACAGCTATAATCAGGAAGTTGGTCTGCAGGAAGTTCATTATGAACCTGGCAGAGATATTTGTTGATTTTTTAAAAAGAAAATGACATGTATAAAGAGCTAATAAATACTGTGATGTCAAAAGCTTTTTGCTGGAAACTAATCTGGGCAATTCTACCTTACTACGGTATAAACATGCTAAGGTACTTCCAGGTAATCAGTTTTTCTGTAGTCCAGCTTTAATAGTTTTCTTAGCATTTTTGTGGTCTCATTTATCAAGAAACTTTATAGTAAAATGCCTGCCAACTAAGGATAAAAATGTTATTTCTCATTTTTGTGCACTAGTGAGCTAAGAATAGTTCACGATGCTTAAAACAGGTTATTTAGTGCTAGTAATGGTGTTCAAAGCCCTCCATGGCATGGGGCCGGAGTACCTCAGGGAACATCTGCTGCCGGCATCAAGCTCCCTGCGCCCTGTGCGTTCCCACAGAGAGGGCCTCCTCAGGGTGCCACCGGTCAGAGAATGCTGACTGGTGGCCCCCAGGGGGAGATCCTTCTCTGTGGGCGCCCCGGAGCTATGGAACCAGTTACCGGTTGAGCTCCGGACGGCGCCCGATCTGCGCTCCTTTCGCCGCAATCTGAAAACATATTTGTTCGAGCAAGCCGGCCTGGCCTGAGGGGGGATTGGTGGGGTTTTTATTATTTTTATCGGGGTTTTTTACTATGTATCAATTGTATTTTAATTGGGCATGCATTTAATTATCTTTTAGTTTTTGTAAATTTCTGTGTTTTATTCTTGCCCTGTACACCGCCCTGAGTCCTCCGGGAGAAGGGCGGTATAGAAATATTAATAAATTAAAAATTAAAATTAAATTTACTTATTTTCCTAAATGGTAAAAAAAATTGGTCTCGGGTATTTTTATGGTTTTGCAGGAGTGATTTTTACACTCCTACAAATTGTAAATCACTCAGAGCTGCTTTTTACAGATTGGGTTAACATCTAATAAAATATTTAAAATTCAAGAAGTCTGTGATTGATGTTAACATTTAATAAACATCACCAAAGCTATATAGTATGTAGAAAATACATCTATCATTTTTAAAGTTTTCATCCAGTCCTTATTCCACTATGTCTGAATCCCCAAAATTAATTCTAAGTATTCATTTACATAGAGTTGTATAATTGTGCTATGTTCAGGGTCATATTTGGCCTATGAGAGATTAATTTTAAAAACACAGACAAAAACTTTACAATTTGATCTGTTACGATTGTAGAAATATTGTGTATTTTTATTGTTATTATTAGACATGTATATCTTGTACTTTCTATTCTTAAATTTAGAGTAAGAGGTTATTTTATTATATAGCTATAGTGTTATTTTGATTATCTAATTTGTGTATTTTTAATATTATGTTTTTGTCTTTTTGTTTTATCTTAGAGTAAGAAGTACTTTATTATATATTTGTCTCTATACCAGAGAAAGTCAAGTTTCTCCTTTTGTATTTTTTTCATATTTTTGTCACTTTTTAACTTCTTTACCCATTTAATTTCTTCCTCTCCCCTTATTTTTATTTTATTTTGTATTTTATTTCTTTCTGAAACTCATTAAAGTTTGTTTAAAAAACAGATATAATGTAATTTATTTTTAATAAAATTCAAATATAAATTTTCTTTCAGTCATGTATTCTTAATTTTTAGTTCTCTTCATTTTAAAAACTACAGTTTGACACCAAATTTGGAGACTTCAAGTCAAGATCTGAGGGAAGTAGATTTAACATCAATAATCTTAGCGGTCCTGATTTATACTCATTTACCTTTTCAGCAATGGGGACTTTTGGAATTTTGGGAGAATGCATTGATCGCCTCTTTGATAATTTGCAATATGATTGTTATGGTGAACCTCACCCATGTCTGAGAAGCATTTATGAGGTTGTTCCCTACCAATCTATCCGGCACTACCAGCCTGCCTTTTACAGTATGTTCCCAGTTTGCCTTTCTGTTTTTCTTCCTGCTCTGTGAACAAAGTTTCAAATAAAATATCTGACTGCAGCTCAAATCATTTTTATTTTTAAAGAATGCTTCTGAAGGACTATGTTGGGTTAAGATACATTCTTGGAAACAAAAATTATGTTGGAGGCTGACACTTCATAGCATTACATATAACTTCTTACTTATATAAATTTTAAATTAAAACAAAAAGAATCTAATATAAGGACAAGTCATTTGGTTGGTATCAAGGGAAACTTTTACCCAGTTAATAATATATCAAATAACACTGAACGGATGTATGCCCATAGTTTATAATATCAATCCATCTTGGATTTATATTGCAAGGCTTTACCTATTGCAGATGGGAATATGTTTTAGACAGCCGAACCTGTGTTGAATATGAACATGAAATTACAGACTTAACCCTTAAAAATACGTAATACCTCCATTAAATCTGTTTTTTTTCCACATTTTCATGTTTTTCCAATCTTAAATTCTGTAACTCTATTGCCATATTAGGCTGACTCTTATTCTGTAACACTGCATTTTTATGCATTTATTTTGGGGGAGGGGTTTGCGATGGCCTGTTAAGTCTATAAGTGCAATGTTATTCTATCCCAATATGCAAATGCCCTTTTTTTAAAGTTGCAAATACAGAATCTTTTCCCTCATGCAGTCAGTGCACCTGGTAAAATCTCTAATATGGCAGCTTTAGTTTCTGTCATGCATAACTTAATAACTGAATTATTGCAATGAATGAAGCAATCCTAATTATATGATTAAGGAGGCTAAATATCTTGAGAACATTGATGCAGATGATCTGAGGATGGTCCATGCAGAGCCTAATGAAGGAAATCTATATGCAAGATTTTTAAAATAGGGTGATTGCAAACCATTAGTGAACCATATTGGTCTAAATCAATTAATATACCACTACCTATTATGAGGAAGAAAATTACCATAATTCTCAAATAAGGAAGATTTGTTTCATGGGGTAAACTGAGCTCCTTATTTTTCCATCAATATTAGCAAAGAAGGAAAGGGAGAGACTTTGGTGAGGAAGTGCTCACGTACCATTTTCCAATGTTGGTTTATATACAATGGTCAGTAAATGAAAACGAAACACATTTTAGAAGCACACCACTGATGATAAGCTAGAAGCTCTTGTGTCAGTTTATTAACATTTTGATAGCTTCCTTTTGTTCTTACTATAATGTATCTTCTGAAACCCTTTGTCTTATCTTATTTCTCTGAACAAAGGTCTCATTCGATTGCAAGAACTTATTAAGGCTCCATCAAGGTACAATTTGCGTCTAAAGATTCGCCAGTTACCCGCTGACACCAAGGATGCCAAGCCTTTGCTCAAGGAGATGAAAAGAGGCAAAGAATTCCACGTCATCTTTGACTGCAGTCATGAGATGGCAGCAGGTATTTTAAAACAGGTAAGCATACTTTCCCTTATCCTTTCTCAGAGACAATAGGCAGGTACATGGAAGCATGATTCAGTCATCCTTCTTTAAAAAGTATTTTATTAGTTTTCTATCATTACAATTCATTTGTGCTTA
Source organism: Vipera ursinii (assembly GCF_947247035.1). Lineage (NCBI taxonomy): Eukaryota > Metazoa > Chordata > Lepidosauria > Squamata > Viperidae > Vipera > Vipera ursinii. Next base: position 249,269,302 of record NC_139512.1, read on the forward strand.
ATAAACGTGTTGTCTGGGTTGAGTTTGCCTAGTCATAAAGATAAGTTCTTATTCTCTATCTCACTTTCCCAACCATTAATAAAATAAGTTCTATGTTTGAAAGTATACTGTATCTTCTTTTCCTTTAATTCTCAATGTGAGTCTGTCCATTTCCGCACAATCCAATATTTTCTTAATTATCGCTTCCTCCAATGGTGTTGTCTCATTTTTCCAGTGCTTTGCAAATACAATCCTCACTGCAGTTAATACATGTAATGTTAAATATACATTTTTTATCAAACTTTTCTGGTATTATGCCTAGTAAAAAAGTTCAGGTTTAAAATCTATATATTATCCTAATTTTTTTTTCTTCTAACCACTTATGTATTTTAGTCCAAACATTTTTTTGCTTTTACACATGTCCACCACAAGTGATAATATGCACCAGGATTTTGATTACATTTCCAACATTTGCTAGACATATTTTTAAACATTTTTGCTAATCTAACAGGTGGGACATCTATAAAACATGTTATATTTTATAACATCTATAAAACATTTTATACCATTTATACTTAATGGACTTGGGAGACTTAAAGAACATAGAGGAAAGTATGTTCAAGGATTACATCTAAATTCTTCCATTACTCCTGTCTCTTGTTTTTCAGTTTTTAGGAGGAAGTGTAAAGTTAGCTGAATTAGTAAATAATATGCCCCAGAGTTCCAGACTAGAAAAAGAGCTAAGGTAAAAAGGTAAAGGTTCCCCCGCAAATGCGTGCTAGTTGTTTCTGACTCTAGGGGCCGGTGCTCATCTCCGTTTCAAAGCTGAAGAGCCAGCGCTTGTCTGAGGACGTCTCTGTGGTCATGTGGCCGGCATGACTAGATGCCAAAGGCGCATGGAGCGCTGTTACTTTCCCACCGTAGTGGTCCCTATTTTTCTACTTGCATTTTTACAAGCTTTCGAACTGCTAGGTTGGCAGAAGCTGGGACGAGTAACAGGCGCTCACTCTGTTATGCGGCACTCGGGATTTGACCCGCCAAACTGCCGACCTTCTGATCGACAAGCTAAGCGTCCTAACCCACTGAGCCACCGCATCCCTAGAAAAAGAGCTAAAGTGAAGGTCAATCAAATGTGATTTTCAGTTCTCCCTTGGATCTCCCATGTGAAGATGAGGAGATGAGGGAAAGCAAGAGGATTCAGATAGAACTTCAGACTATGAGATGGCACGGCCATATTTTCAACAATTTTTTAAAGAACAAATGAAGAAGGCTCTTGATACAAGCTAACCAGTAGAAAATACAGAAAACTCATTTTTGAAGTAGTCCTTGATTTTCTAAGCTTCATATGCAAAGAAAATAGATTACCCACTACCATGAATATTCTAAAAATCGTACCTCAAGATACAAGTCTGCCCTTTCATTTCCAATTATTAATGTGCTGTGATTATGTAATTTTACATATTATCTCAAGTACCGCCATTCAATTTCTTCTTTGCTGAAATGTGTGAGATCTACTTTGCATCCCAAAATGAATCTTCACAGGTTCTACTTCACAATGACCTTCTCCCCTTTGTGATCACTTACCCCAGCAGCTCTTCCGCAGTTGAACTGATTTACCTCAAGCTCATATGCATTACAAGAGGTTCTGCTGTAAATGGATTCCATCAAGAAATGTTGTAATTCTGTAGAACTTGGTAGCACATAGTTTCTTCTTTGGAGAGATTTTATCTTATCTGTTCTCTGTGCCTGAACTCATCTCCCTTAGCAGATCCCATAAGAGAAATTCTAGCTTGGAACATTTGCATTTTTTTTCATAACAAAATGAATTAATAAATCTCTGTCAGTTTCCTCTCTCTTTTTTCTCCAATAAATGAACCCCACATGCAATATACCATGGTATTTTATATTATTATTATTAAGGGTTTTTTTAAAAAAAATATTATTATTTTAGAATCTCAGGCAGCTCAAAACAAGACAGTGATTTTTATTCCTGGTTCTCAGTGTTTCAGATCTCAGGAAGTGAAAATAACACAAGTAACTTTCAGTTTGGTTCTGAGGGACTGAAAAATAAAAACCGTGATACCATGGAAGTGTCTATATTGTCAGATGTATTTTGCTGTACATAAAACATTGCATTTTAATTCCTTTTTTCAATGAAAATCCAGTAGTCTCTCAAAGTACAGGTAGTCCTGTACTTACGACCACAACTGAGTTTCAAATTTATGTTACTAAGTGAAACATTTGTTAAGTAAGCTTTGTCCCACTTTGCCGACCTTTTGAGCCACATTTGTTAAATGAATCACTGCAGTTGTTAGGTTAGTAACACAGTTGTTAAATGAATCTGGCTTCCCCGTTGACTTTGCTTGTGAGAAGTTTGCAAAAAGGGATCACATGACCCTGAGACAATGCAACCATCATAAATATGAGTCAGTTGCCAAGCACCCGAAGGCAGGACAAGAAGCAATGGTTGGAAACTAACCAAAGAGAGAAGCAACCTAGAACTAAGGAGAAACTTCCTGACAGTTAGAACAATTAATCAGTGGAACAACTGATTAATTAACAACTCCAGAAGCTGTGAATGCTCCAACAATGAAAGTCTTTAAGAAGAGATTGGACAGCCATTTCTCTGAAACGGTATAGGGTTTCCTGCCTGAACAAGTGGTTGGACTAGATGACCTCTAAGGTCCCTTCCAACATCATCATCATCATCATCATCATCATCATCATTATTATTATTATTATTATTATTATTATTATTATTATTATTATCATCATCATCATCATCATCATCATCATCATCATCATCATCATCTGAATTTTGATCATGTGACCATGGGGATGAAAAATAGCCATAAGTCCCTTTTCCAGTGCCGTTGTAACTTTGAATGGTCACTAAAAAAACCTGTTGTTAAGCTGAAAACTACTTGTATTAGGGAGACTAATGTGCATATGAGGGAGAGTTATTTCAAAAGAAACGAAGCTGCATTGACCATATTATAAAATCCAAATTAAAAAAACAACTGATGATTAATAATTAGCCCAAGCAATGAACCAGCACTCTTGGTTCATTTAATGTGCTATTTTTAATTCATAAACTGCATGGTACGTTAAAAACTGACTGTGTATACACATATATACAAACAAATAATAACATTTTCTAAATCCTGCAAACAGACACAGTATGATGCTAGGATATTTAGCTTATTCAAGGCCATACCATATTTTTTGATGAACTTGGATCCAGCTAGGCAAGAGTGAAGAGATGATAACTGGGGATCGTCTCATAAATCTTTACATAAATAAATGTGGAATAGTAGTACATGCAGATGGACTGTCAACTCTTTATTACCTCTCTCCTCCCACCTTCTCTCTAAATTAGGCTGCTAAAATAAAGAAAGCATAGAGAGATAACCAGGAATGTGCATAATGAACTGATACTAAAAACAAATAGTTGGTTGGAGTAACATTCTTAGAAACATATAGCTGGCCTGATCCTGTATTTAGCATGTGATTCCATTTGTAAAACTAGTATTATTATTACTTTTTTGTAAAGACTATAATTCCAAATTTGAGACTTACTAAAAAAAACAAGCTTTGTTTGTATAACACAAACCATGGTTAACTAAAACATTTTATTGGCTTAACCTGATTACTGGGGTTCATGTAATACAATGAATCATGAACTAAGGACCTGACTTAAAAAATGCAGTTATAGTCTAGTAGAATATGAGCTTCGATAAGCAAATGACATTAATTTGGAAGCTTGCATTTATAAGCCATTTCCTGGAACCATTTGCCTTTTGTTTCTGTGGGATTTCCATTTTAAAAGTTGTGAATAATCTCTTTGGATGTTAAGTTCTCTTTTAGGGTTCTCTTACAAAAGACCCAACTCATCTTGTCTTCCAGATTTGGTAACTTTGCCACAGTGGTTTACTGGCATGAATGGCTAAGTGAGTCATAATGCTGGCATGTCAATCATGAAAAGCAAAGAAATCCCTATAAGGGGTTGCTAAATGCTAAAAGCAGAGACATCACCCTGGCAACAAAAGTGCGTATAGTCAAGGCTATGGTCTTCCCAGTTGCAATGTATGGCAGTGAAAGTTGGACCATAAGAAAGGCCGAGCGCCAAAGAATTGAGGCCTTTGAACTATGGTGCTGGAGAAGACTCCTGCGAGTCCCTTGGACTGCAAGGCGATCAAACCGGTCAGTCCTAGAGGAGATCAATCCTGACTGCTCTTTAGAAGGCCAGATCCTGAAGCTAAAACTCAAATACTTTGGCCACCTAATGAGAAGGAAGGACTCACTGGAGAAGAGCCTAATGCTGGGAAAGATCGAGGGCAATAGAAGAAGGGGACGACAGAGAATGAGGTGGCTGGATGGAGTCACTGAAGCAGTAGGCATGAGCTTAAATGAACTCCAGAAGATGGTAGAAGACAGGAAGGCCTGGAGGAATGTTGTCCATAGGGTCGCGATGAGTCGGACACGACTTCGCAGCTAACAACAACAACAAATGCTTTAGCTTTAGAAAGAGGGGAAAGACCATGTATGTACTGTTGAGTCTTGATTGGCCAGCAGCTCAGAGAGAAAATTGCTGTTGGGCTCTTGATCTCTATGAGCCTCATGGACTCTTTAGATAGGTCTAGGCAGCAAATGGTGGCGTTCTAGAAGATCTCAGATGGATTAGGGATGTGTTTGAAGTGCCATTCAAAAGGCTGCAAAGTGGAAAGTCTGTTTGTCTGCAAGTGTCTTACAGCATATGGTGAGTTTCAAAGTATCAAACCATGTTTTAGTCAGGCAGGTTGTACAAATAAAGCCACTGTACAAGGAAAGCTATGGAAACCCACCTTTAAATAAGCAGGATAGATCATGAGCTGTTAAGAGTCAGCAACCGGGAACGTAGAGCTTTTCACATGCAGATATAATGCCATGTTCTACAGCGTCCTGTTCCATGAGTTTGCAAAATGAACATTATCTCAGGTTGGTTATGACAATGCACCTGTGCAGTGGCTAAACTTTGAGGGTGCTTTGGTGTAGATGTATAAGTTTTGCAACCAGCGAGGCAGACAACATTTACATTGCTGAGAACCACAGTTCAGCTGCTTGAGCAAGAATATGGCAGTCTCCCTTGTGTTCAAGACACCAGCTTTGCTTCTAACCCTTTTATTTTATTTATTCCCCTCCTTGTAAAGCTAAAACATTTAGCATTTTATTTTATTTTATTTATTAGATTTTTGTACCACCCAACTTGTCTAGAGGCAGCTTTTCTGGGTGGAGACATAAAAGGTTTCCTTTCATGGCAGAGGCCTGGGGCCTACGATAGGAGTCTTTGCATGAGAAGTGTTCCTTGTGAGGATGAAAACTCTCTTTACTCACCAATAAAAAGTTAGAACTAAGTTTCATGGCCCAAAACATAAATCTGAAATTGCTGACTCCAGTTAATTTTTCACCTACATTAAAGCGTTTGGTTCTAAAATGTTTACTAGAGTGAAGCTAGCGTTAAAAAAAAAATACTGGCAACCAAGCAACCAGAACAATAAGTTAGTCCATCAGCCAGGCTGCATTATTTATAATGTACCAATATGCTGTAAATGAACAACAAATGTAGCTTTTGATAGTTCCCATGTCAGCAAAAACAAATGGGTGCTTTACAGTATAAGGATTAGAGTTGAGTGGTGCCCTTATTTTATAGCCCTTCTTCTTTATACATACAAAAGGTTTTTCACTGCTGAATTATCATTTTTTTTAACAAGCAGGGAGTTTTAAGCTACTTATGTGCAAAATAAGCAAATAAAAATAATTAAGTAGTCCCCAAAATAAGTATTTATTCCTCCTTGTGTATGTAATTATAATTATATAGCATTTTACATATCATCTAGTTTACATCATGATCAAAATTTAAACTTGGCTTTTCCTGAAGCATTTGATATACCTAAGGAGAAATATGGCACTCCTTGAAGTTCTGTAACATGAGTAATCTAACTGAATAGAATAGAATAGAATAGAATAGAATAGAATAGAATAGAATAGAATAGAATAGAATAGAATAGAATAGAATAGAATAGAATAGAGTTGGAAGGGAGGTCTTCTAGTCCAGTCCCCTGCTCAAGCAGGAGAATCTATACCATCTCAGACAAGTGACTGTCCAGTCTCTTCTTAAAAACCTCCAGTGATGGAGCACCCACTATTTCTGAAGACAAGCTGTTCCACTGGTTTTAATTGTGTTGGTGAATAATGTGACCCCCCCTCTTCTTTGTAGCAGCCCCTCAAATACCGGAATACTACTATCATATCTCCCCTATTTCTTCTTTTCTTTAAACTAGCCAAACCCAGGTCCTGCAGCCGTTCTTTGTATGTTCAAGGTTTTAGTTATGGTCTTTAAGCCCTTACATGGCATGGGTCCGGAGTACCTCGGGGACCAGCTGCTGCCAGCGTCAACTTCCCTCCGCCCTGTGTGTTCCCACAGAGAGGGCCTCCTCAGGGTGCCTCCGGTCAGAGAATGTCGGCTGGTGGCCCCCAGGGGGAGGGCCTTCTCTGTGGGCACTCCGGCTCTATGGAACCAACTGCCGGTTGAGCTCCGGACGGCACCAGACCTTCGCTCCTTCCGGCGCGGTCTGAAGACCCATTTATTTGAACAATCTGGCCTGGCCTGATGGGGGACGTTAGGGTTTTTAATGGGTTTTTATATTGTTATTGTTTTTTATTGGGCAATTGTTTAATTCTCTTTTAATTTTTGTATTTTCTATTTATATATGCCCTGTTCACCGCCCTGAGTCCTTCGGGAGAAGGGCGGTATATAAATTTAATAAATAATAATAATAATAATAATAATAACAATAATAATAATAATAATAATAATAATAATAATAATAATAATAACAACAACAACAACAACAATATGTTTTAATCTCCAGGCCTGTGATCATCTTAGTTGTTCTTTGATTTTTTTTCCAAACTCTCAACATCTTTTTTGTGATATGGTGACCAAAATTGGCTGCAGTATTCCAGGTGTGGTCTTACTAGGGTTTTATAAAGCAGTACTATTACCTCGCATGATCTTGATTCTATGCCTCTGTTTATACAACCCAGGATTGTATTAGCTTTTTTGGCTGCTGCTGTATACTGCTGGCTCATAGTCAAGTGATTGTCCACTAGGTCCCTCTCACAGCTACTGTTTTTAAGCCTGCTTTTGCCCGGTCTGTTCTTATACCTTTGATATTTCCTGCCTAAATGTAAAACTTTGCTTTTCTCCACATTGAAACACATTTTGTTGGATAGGACCCATTGTTCAAGTTTGTCAAGATCTTTTTGGATCCTGAGTTTGTCTTCTGGAGTGTTGGCTACTCCTGCCTGTTTGGTGTCATCTGCAAATTTGATGAGTTCCCTTTCAATTCCCTCATCTAAGTCATTGATGAAGATATTGGAGAGTACTAGGCCTAAGATGGAAACTTTTGATACCCCACTGCTTACTTATCTCCATGTGGATGTAGTGCCATTGAGGACTACAGCCAGCTACAAATCCATCTGGTGGTGATGTTGTTTATACCACCTTTTTCTAGCTTACCAAGGAGTAGGTTGTGGTCTACTTTATCAAATGCCTTACTGAAGTCTAAGTATACTACGCCCACAGTATTTTGCTGGTCTATTAGTTTAGCCACTTTGTCGAAGAATGAAATAAGTTTGGTTTGGCATGGTTTGTTTTTAACAAACCTATGCTGGCCACTAGTTATAACTTTGTTTGCTTCTAGTTGTTCACAGATCTGCTTTTTGGGCACCAGGGACTAATTCCTTGGAGAGGTTTTTCTGCAGACTGGAGGGAGGTGAAGTTTCATGCCTGCATCCTGTGGGTGGGGCTTTGCTTGTTTGTACGAACCAGTTTCTGGCATACCAAGGCCAGGTGCCAGTCCATAGACCGGGGGTTTGGGACCCCTGACCTAACTGGTTTGGGGTTGCTTCTTTACTTGCTTTGAAGTAAAAAGCAAAAAGAATGCCAATAATCGAAGGTGCATCAACTCATTCTTTTCCCATCTGGAAGTCCTCAATGGCCTTCTTTCAAATCTATTTGCATCTCTAACTGGCTGCTAGTTTAGGCAGTTATTTGTCTGTTTTAAAATTCTTTGGGGTTATTTAATCAATTTAATGTAGTGACAACGTCGTGAAGGAGAATTCTTATTTATTAATCAAAGAGATGATTAAGAAAAGCATAAAATGGGAAGCTGAAGTTGGTTCAGCTTGAGGAGGTAGAAAAACTACATTTATTTAGTGTTTTTTAATTATATAATTTGCATTAGAATTTACATATTATTCATATTAGACATTAATGTAAAAAAATGTTGGTTCAGGGCTCATATTTGGTGCATGTCTTCCTTCTTGCAGAGCGGGATTTAGATTTAATGGCCAGCATTCTATTTTAACTTCTTTGACTCCATTGTTTTTAATTTATTTTTCCTTCAGTGAGTATTCATTATATAACAAAAAAAACTATAGAATACAGTAAATGCAAATAATGCCACAGATTTCCATTAGATTTTTTGGTTGGCAATCACAATAATAATAATAATAATAATAATAATAATAATAATAATAATAATAATAATAATAATAATAATAATAATAATAATAATATGCTTCTTTCATATTTGCAACACTAAACAGTGTACTACTAATAATGTTTCTATCTACAGTTTTGTTTCATTCATTCTTTTAATAGCTGGTTATCTTAAGAATGATTTGCTTGGCCTAATTTTAGTATAATCCTAGCCCTATACTATTATGCACATCTTCGTCTCAAGGGAGCTTTCCATTGTTCTCATAGGTGTGATTAAAAACAGCAATAAGAATAAAACTGTAGAAATAATAAAGTGGTGTTACCTAACTTTTTTAAAAAAAGTTAATGTGCATACTGATTTTTTCTTTACAGGCTTTAGCAATGGGAATGATGACAGAATACTATCATTACATCTTTACTACGCTGGTAAGTAGTTTAGAAGAATATGCTAATGGTCTCAGGCATCACTCTAAAGCATTCTTCATTAGATTACTTGACAGTAATAGTAAAAGTAGTTTGCTGAAAGTAAAAGCAGTTTTGCAGGTTCATAAGAGGATAAAAGTATTTAATGTTACCTTTATTTGGAATATGATTGCTATGGCAACTCTGTGATCACTGCCAAACAAGCTACTCACAGTTGTTTAATGGAGGCACACACCAATAAGAGCTGCTTACTTCTTCTGGGTTTCTTTTTCAACATGCTGATTTTTGTATTAAGGAAGGTTGTATTCCTAAACAGCAAGTGATCTCAAGCTATAGGTTGCACTCTTTCAGGGATGGGTGGATGAAGATGGCTTCGGGGCCAGGGTGACGCTGTAAGAGAATATTTGTAGTTTGGGTCTGAACCATGGAGTCCTTGGTGCTCACTGAGTTTGTTTGTTTGTTTGCTTGAGAACATCTTCTTACCCAGTTAGGTAACATCACTGGCACTGGATAATGAAATATCTGCAAGCCATCAAGCTCAGAGAGAGCACCAAGAATTCCTCAGATTATCCTATTGCTATACAATTGCTTGCCTGGTGAATCTCTGAGACATACTCTAGTATAGTTTTCCAAAGCTTTGGGGACAACAGTGGGCACATGGTAGAATCCTCCTTCCTGTTTGGTGACTTGGATGGTCTTTTGATGTTCTGGACTACATCAGAGGTTCTGTTTTTCTTTGCAGTCATGGCAGAGTTTGCAAGATAGTTTAAGATTTTCTGAATAGTGTGTTCTTTGGGTGATTTTTCTAGCATATTCATTGCTGTATCAAATCCATTTGGTTATGTTTTGGGAAACCCATTCAGTTGTTAGCAGATTCATAGTATCTATTCTGTTGGTTTAAATTTGGATTTACTACCAGGACACTTTTCATTTTAACCTGTTTAATGTACATATGTAATACTAGAATCAATTTCAATGCAGCAGAATGAATTGAAGTTATTTACTTACTGTTGCATAACACTAGTAATGTCATGTCATTCTTTCATGTGTCCTTGGCAGTGTGCAAAGAAGAAAGTAGCTAGAAAGGGGCATCTATCATGGTTCCGATGGTGTGAGATGTTGAAATTCAATAGGATTGCTCAAGGAATGGCTACTTTCATCCGCCAGCTTTATTTGCCAACTGTAGATTACAGACTTTACTAGCATGAATAGTTGTGGATTGTTTGCTTTGCTTTAGATATGCATGACTCCAATTTACCCCTGACAACTCACAGCAGAAAACAACAAAACAAATATATAATCCAAACAGAGTACCTAGCAATAAATGGAATGGTTATCCAACAACACATACTCTATTGTACACCACTTTAGACTACCGTATAAAGACCTGGTGGTTCTCCTTAAGAGAGTTCATCAGAGTGAAAGCCATTTATATTTCAGGAAGACAGCACTTCAACAGAGAAGGCTTCCAGGTTCTGAAAGATGGTCATACTGGATCAAAGGAAGTGGGAACAACCCTGTTGGACTAAATTAGCCAGGCTACACTATGGAAGTTAGGTGACCAAACTCTAAGCCATGTAGGATTTTATAGGTCGTAACTAAGACCTTGAATCTGCCTGGAATGGAACCAGAACCAGTGCAGCTAATGAAAAGAGAGTAACACATGGCATACCAAAGCATACCTATCATGTCCTGCAACATTGAATTCTTAGAAGCTTTGTAGCCAACAAACAGAGTGCAGGAATTATATGTAATGCAGTTGTGGGCCTGTAAGCTCCATAAATGGGAGAAGCAAGCTTCTTTGGCAAAAGAGCATGGGAACAGCTTAATAAGTAAACAAGCTCTATGAAGGAAACCATACAATTAGTAAAGCACAAAAAGTTCTATATCTGGCACTTAATCTTTTGGTCTAATTAAATATTCCCATTTGCTTATTAGTCTTGAAGGAAAGGAAAGTTACTAGGAGGTCATGGATTTTCTTTCATTTTTTTCTTCTTCTTTTTCTTGGAAGAACTTCAGAAGTTGACAACTAAGGTAATTTGGGATATGCCAGCCAGAAGATAGATATTTTGCTCAATGGAGCTATGTAACCTGTATCACTTTTGGCTCCTCTGCTTTATTAATTACTTCTTACCTGACACAGTAGAAATCTTGTCCAATAAATTTTCCAGTCACACTGTTTATAGCTGGGCTGTTTGGAAGTGTACTTTCTCATGATTGATTTGGAATCTAATGTAATACCTCATTAATTCTCTCTGAACTGTTGTGCATATTTGTTACAGTTTTGAGTAAACAGAAATGTGTTCAAATTGCATAATTACTTATGCAATTGTCCAAAATGACTTGGAAGCAACCCACATATAAAGAAAAAAGGACTTTGAGTCATTATTGCAAGTAGCTTTGCACCTAGCCCATGCTCAACAAACCTAAATTACAGGGATTTTTGCCATTGCCATTAATGTCATACAGTTCTTTTGCTTATGCCATCTGAATCATTCTATTATATTTCTATAATATAATAAAAAGGGCTTTTTAAAATATATTTTCGGTCTTACTATCTCCTTACCACATAATGTAGTTGACATAAATTGAATTGTTCTATGGGTGACTATAACAACTGGAGCCCCTTATATAAATCTTAACATTTAATGGATGTTTGTTTGCCCAAACCAGACTGCCTTAAAATAGGAATGGAAGTGCAGCTTAATAATAGATACTGTGTAGCATAAAATGTACCATGTGGTACAGACTCAGAAGAAACAAGTTGATACTTTAATCAACCTGTGAAAAATAATGTGATTACCTCTTATTCTAATTTGAAACGTTAACTGTGTTTGCACTCTTGAATTATCAAAGTGCAGTTTATCATATTGTACTAGCTCATCTAGGGAGGCTGACTAGGTCTCCTCCTCCTCTTCCTCCTCCTAATCTTTATAAACTGTCACCATTTATATTAACAAAATTCATTATATTATTTCAGATACTTTAACTTAAAAGGTAAAAAAATACTTTTTTCATCTATTTTAAAACACTAAACTCTTCTTTAAAAACATTTCTAAGATCAAAAAGTTTTAATATATCTTTTAAAAACTTTTTTAACTTTAAAGTTCACTTTCAGTTAGACAAATAAAGTTCCAACTAACTCCAATTAACTCTTTAAATTTAAATCATTCCCTTCAAATTGCCCTCATAAAATAAAATATTCTTCCTGTATACATCCTTTTTAAAACTCTAAACTTTTCTTTAAGCTAATACATCTTTTTTTTAACTTATCTTTAACTTTCTCTTAACATAGATACTTTCAAATACACTTTCAGTAATATGGTACAAGCTTTAAAAATCACTTAAGCATTATATATAAAGGGGGAAAATGTACTTTACATTAAAACTTTCTTTCAATTGCAAATATCAAAACAATAAAAATCCGTCCAAATGCCAATTGACTCATGTAAGTCATTCCTTCCATCTTATCTTCATGAAATAAAATCTTTTTCTTCTCTGGAATGTATATCAAGTAGTTACAAACTTCTCTTTTTCTCAAGGATTTCTCATCCTTGTTAGTGTCCATGAAAAAAGGAGTCCCATGCTTGTCTTTTGACAAGTTGCAGATTTTCTTGGAACTCTTCTTTCTATTGTGTTGGGAGGTTTATATTTAAACCATCACAATAAAAGTTGGTGTCAGGTTTATATTCCAAAACTGCAATTGACTCCTCTACATTGTCAGCTACTTGTGAAATTGCCTGGGTAGTTTGGTAACTTTCTACACATATTTGCATGTCTAAAATAGTTTGAGTAATATTTTTTTAAACATCCTTGGAGCATAGCTGGTCTATGTCCCAAAGGTGCTTTTTAAAGAGGCAACTGGACTTTCTTGTTTTCATTTATTTATTTATTTATTTATTTATTTATTTATTTATTTATTTATTTATTTATTTATTTATTTAATTTGTATACCGCCCTTCTCCCGAAGGACTCAGGGCGGTGAACAGGGCAATACATAATAAAAAACAAGATACAAAAATTAAAAAGTAATTAAACAGCAATGCCCGTAATAAATTAATACAGATTAAAAAGTTAAGATCAATTTATAAAACCCGACCCCATCCCATCAGGCCAGGCCAGCTTGTTCAAAGAGGTAGGTTTTAAGATCACGCCGGAAGGAGCGGAGATCAGGCGCCATCCGGAGCTCGACTGGAAGATGGTTCCATAAATCCGGTGCGCCCACAGAGAATGCCCTCCCCCTGGGGGCCACCAGTCGGCATTCTTTGACCAGTGGCACCCTGAGGAGGCCCTCTCTGTGGGAGCGTACTGGGCGGAGGGAAGTTGACGCCGGCCGCAGGTGCTCCCCAAGGTATTCTTGACCCATGCCATGTAGGGCTTTGTAGGTCATTACTAACACCTTGACCCTCACCCAGAAGACAACTGGAAGCCAATGTAGCTCGCGGAGCAGAGGTGTGACATGGGAGTGTCGGGAAACTCCCAACACAACTCTCGCAGCTGCATTCTGTACCAGTTGGAGCCTCCGAGTGGTCTTCAAGGGTAGCCCCATGAAGAGAGCGTTGCAGTAGTCAAGACGAGAGGTCACGAGCGCGTGAGTGACCGTACATAGGGCATCCCGATCTAGATAGGGCCGCAACTGGCGTACCAGGTGAACCTGGTGAAGATGTTTCACTTCTCATCTAAGAAGCTTCTTCAGTTCTGACTGGATAGTGGGGAATGGAAGGATTTATATTCTTTGTGGACAACTGGTCATTTTCATTCTTTTAGAGCATGGGTGTCAAACTTGCCACATCACGTGACGTGTCGCGATGTATCATGACTTTTTCCCCATTGCCAGAGCTGGGGTGGGGGTGGTTTTGGCATGACCCATCTGGCCCACCGACCAGCAGTTTGACACCCTTGTTTTAGAGAGTCATTGAGGCCACTTGGAGGTTTGTCTGTGTCCTAAGAGTCACCTGAGTAGTTCAAATGGATGTGGGGCCTTCTTGAAACTGCTGAAAGGACTGTTGTGGAGCTGTACTTTCTGCAGAATGTTTTCTGCCCTGGGTGCCTTCACTATTGAACAGGCTATGGGGATGAGTCTGTGTTGTCTGCATCTCAAACTGAAACTGAAATGGTTCCTGTAGTCTTCAGAGCTGAGGAAGCTTCTTGGATGAGAAGTGAGAGTCTTCAAAGAAAAGCAAGAAAGTTCAGTTGCCTTTTGAAAAAGCACCTTTGGGACAACTATGACTTGGATGATTGAGAATCTCCATAGACATTTAGCTGGTCTATGAATTGTTGGATTTTATTTAAGAATTTTTCAAATACATCTCTAATAGTTTGCTCCTCCATCTTCTTACTCTTTAGTCAAAGAGGAGCTTTTTTGTGAGTCACTAAAGAATTGCTGGCCAATCAGAGATCATAAAAATCAGAAAGTTTTAGCCACTCATAGCAAAGCAGACCAAGCTACAAATGACTAAAAATAATAAACTAGAACCACAACTTTCTACCCTTATATTTCTCCATCATTTTTTTTTAAAAAGATACTCCATACTTTCTTATTTAGCTTGCCTTAGCAGTCTTCTCATTGTTTAACAATGAAGAAATCCCCAGAATGGCACAGATCCTCAAAAAGGAATAACAGGCTGTGGCTAAATATAGCCTCTATTAGTTTAATAAAGATTAATAGTCCTTAAAATTATTAAGAAATGAAAAGCACAACTTACTGTCCATTTGAAAAATAAATTCCAAAATATCTGCTTCTTCAACAACATGCTGATTACAGCCTCACCCCCCCCCAGCTGTTGGCATGCAGGCTGCTTTGAAGTACAGCTCCTGAACCTACTTGCAGATCTTTGCTATATGGAGGATCTTGTGTGATGAGTCTAGGACTTTCCCTAACCCAGGAGAGTCATATAAATTAAAGGAATGCCAGTTCCTTCTGTTGGTAAATTGAAAAAGCAACAGTCAGGTGAAAACTTTCTGTGATCTTTCCCTGGGCACATCGTTTAGTTGGCCATCTTCACCAGAAGTCAGAATCGGATTATTGAAAACAGACCTAGATTACCCCTAGATGTCCCCTAGATGGAAAAAAAAATAGTCTATGAAATTAAACATTATCTATTTGTCAAGAAATGGAAATATTGAAAATCAGAGTCCCTTCCCCCTTGTTGTCCAAGTCTGCCTTGGTGATTTGAGAGACAAATCTAGGAAAAGATAAAGAGTAGAGAAAAATAGTAGATTCTTTTCATCTTAATGGCTCTTTAGCAATCCTTATTCTGGAAAGGCTTTTCTTGTTTATTCTTTTCTTCATAATATTGATTCTGTTCAATCACGCCAAAACTTTTCTGCAGGATTGTATGCTTTCATGTTTTGGGGTCAATAGTGCAGGAAAATGAGAGTGGCTTGTGCATGTTACACTGCCATAATTGCATTTTGTGCTAGTATTCCAACATAGTGTAGCTTTGAATATGACTTCTGGAAGATGTGTTTATATTTACTACTATCTTCCATATTATGCATAGCAAACTATTTAAACTTTCTGTTATTTTTCTTAAGGAGACTTTTAATGGGAGCAGGAGAGAAATATTATAAATTTATACAAGCCTGAAGTTAGTAATGATGACACTGAAGTGACAAAATATGTAGATGTTCCATCATAAACTTCACCTTTTGATACTTGTATAATACTGCACATAAGTTCATAAGAAATGGAATTTGTGGCATGTCACAAATTTCATCACCTACTTGGCCTGTGTAAGTAAATAAGTAACACATGCATTTACAGGTTTGAGTGTGTTTGGATTAGGAACTTCCTTTTATTTCTTAACATATAAATTACAACCAAACATTGTAAAATATTTATTAGAGCAGAATTGTTACACAACCTTTGTGTAATGAAGACTTATGTATTTTTCACAAACAGCAAAGGATGTGGCTCAGTGACTTTCCTTGACAGTCTATAAATGCTTATGTTAATAGCTATGGAGTTTTGTTATGACTTAGTGCAGAGGTCTCCAACCTTTCTGGGCTCATGGCCTGGAGGGAAGGAGAGCAGCTTCCAAATTGGTGCGCACACGTGCATGCATATGGCATCGTGTGCATTAGCACAGCACTAGCAGCCTCATTTGTGCATGCACAAATGGTCCATGCACACTGGCCTGGTGCTAGCGGCCCATTTGCGCATGTGTGAATGGGCCATGTGGACCTGCCTGGCACTAGTGGCCCCATTCGCACCTGCACATGAAAACAGGGCCGCAGGTGCTAGTGAGAGTATGCACACAAACACATGCGCACCAGCCAGCCATTTCTGTGACCTGCTGGCCAAGAGACCATGGTCTGGTAGTGGGCTGCAGCCCATAGGTTGGGGACCCCTGACTTAGTGCATAAGTAAAAACATGCTAGAAGCATCACATGTTTGTGATGTTCATTGGGCATTATTATCAAATAATTTAATTCATGGCTGTATTGCTGTCGCATATGGTTGTCAAACGCTTCAGAAAGCACACAAATGGTTAGATGTATTGTTTTGTTATCATTGTTATATATGACAGAAGAAAAATGTTTGGAAACAGAAAGATTATGTATGGATGAAATATCTAAAAATATTTAGATAAAAATATCTAAAAAATTTTCTCCTTTTCTTTAGGACCTCTTTGCTCTTGATGTGGAGCCTTATCGGTATAGTGGAGTAAACATGACTGGTTTTAGGATTCTAAATACAGAAAATAGTCAGGTGGTGTCCATAATTGAAAAGTGGTCCATGGAACGGTTGCAAGCTCCTCCAAAACCTGATTCGGGTTTGCTGGATGGATTTATGACGGTATGAACACCAATTAACCTACACTTGTCAAATATTTGATATTATTTCTTATTTTCCTCTTGGGTATCTTTGACTGTCTAATTGCTCATTAAGATTATGTCCTCCTTTATGCTTCAGTTCTGGATTTTATCTCAGTTCCTGCATCTGAAAAGTAAAGTATAACTGTCCACATTAATACTCCAACAAATGACTTGAACAGGTTGGTGAGGCTATGTGCCTAACAGAGCCATGCGCCCCAGCCACACATCATGGAAGTTTGGAGCTCCCATGCTAATGATAAAATCAACTATATTAAAAGGTTCTCTATATTTATGCTTCTGGTTTGATGTTGGGTTGATAAGCTACTGGCCTTCCCTTTTCTGGTGTTATGCAGCCATGATGGGAATAGCAAATGGTCATCATTGTTGCTGCGAACCACATATTGTTATTTATAAATATCCGTAAAGGTTTTATAAATCAATCAATCAGTCAGTCAATCAATCAATCAATCAATCAATTCCTATAACCACAGAAACAGTTTATGCGTATTGCAGCTCTATAGGACGGCTAGAAAGAAGACTGTGCTGCCAAATACAACATTTATAATGCCATTCCTGAGTTGATGTCAAGCCTAAATGGATAGTCAGAGACTATGCCCTGGCAACTCAGAGTCCAGATCTCTTTTGATTAATGAACACGCTTATTCAGCCTAAGAAATGTGGGCCGTCCCATAAAAAGAACCCCGAATGTAGTTTGAAGCAAGTGTATATAGATTTCTTATTTGTACTTAGTTACAGTACATAAGAGGAAGTCAGCATGCAGTAGATAAGCTATAGAAGTTATAAAAAAAATACTCATGTATGCCTTCCATGGTTTCGATCACATGTTTAACCCACAGGCTTGTAGTTTCTTGTGGAACTTTCCACAATCCAAAAGGCCAGCTAAGGCCTGAACATTAATTCTGTCATTTCAACATAAGAACCTTTTTACCAATTGTCTAATTATCAGAATCCTGATTAATACCATGCCCTTTTTTGGAGAATTTCAGCCACTACAAACTTGACTGCATCCTTTTATTCTGGGGCTGAAATATTTATAATTAAACATTTGTGCTTGAAAAAAAAAAGACCCAAGAAGTCAGAATTTGCTTACAAAATAAAGTGTTGTTGCTAGCCCTGGACTGCTTCCATTTTTTTAAAAATACACTATGCTTATATTGCTAAGACATCTCATGTTCTCGTTTGTCATAATAATACAAGACAATAGGAAGCTCATTGAACTTCCCTGTGTCTGGAAAAGGAAAGACCCATTATTGGTAGTGGTAATACAGTCATTTGTCACTATATAAGTTCGCAGAGCTTATGCATTTCTCTCCTGGCTTTATGTCAGAGCTTTAGTCGGAAATAAAGAAAAAAGGAATTGGATTCATTTATGGAGCCTCATGGCTCAGTTAACCCCTTTAATTGGTTCCTAGGAGCTATCACCGGAGCCTGTCTATTCAGCCACAAAATAATGAATGTTTTGCGTTTTGTACTGAAGTAAGGTGCCAGTGGTGGAAGGCAAAACTTTTCAAGGAAGTCTTATTAGGTCATTCTCTTAGCTATAGAGAGTTTATTTTTGCAGTGGCACAAATATTACAATTGTTTTTGCTGTGGCATGCAGTACGGAATGTTCCATATTGTGGGTTCCTTTTTACACACAGCTGTAGGTTGTTCTTGTATTGAGAAATGCTTCTATAGTTATATTTTACATGTAAAAACAAAATTGGTGGATCAGACTCCATGTGTGATGCTCCAAGACAGGAAATGATCCATATTTATTTATTTATTTATTTATTTATTTATTTATTTATTTATTTATTTATTTATTCATTCATTCATTCATTCATTCATTCATTCATTTATTTATTGGTTTTATATACCACCCTATTCCCAAAGGACTCAGGGCAGTTTACAGGGCAAAGTTAGAAACAATATAAGTTAAAATAGAGTTAAAATAAAATTAAATAACAATTAATAGCCCAAAAAGTTAAAAATTTTAAAATTTAAAACCCCTCAGTCCAGGCCAGATAAATCAAATAACCAGGTTTTTAGGTCCCGGTGAAACGAACGAAGGTCGGGGGCAGTCCGGAGATCCACAGGGAGATCATTCCACAGGGCCGACGCACCCACAGAGAACGCCCTTCCCCTGGGGATCACCCACTGGCACTCACTGAGAGCACCCAAAGGAGAACCTCCCTGTGGGAATGCACAGGACGATGGGAAATTGATGCTTGCAGCAGGTGCTCCCTAAGATAATCCGAACCCATGCCATTTAGGGTTTTATAGGTCAATTATAAGCCTATAATTAAATAAATAAAATCTGATGATGATGGAAGGGAATGGATAGGATAGAAAAAAGAGAGCCTTCATGGATTGTATGCCAGTTAGTTATATGGTCTACTCTATGCCCATCATAAGCTCCTCTCCTGTTCTTTTCTCTCTGGAGGAAGGAGTTAGATGAATAGTAACCCAATGTTTAAATGCCCTCTAAGACTAAAATTAAACTTGTTTAATTGCATTCTTAACTGTTTTTAATGAATGAATGATTATTTTAAGTAGGCCATTCTGATTATTTTAAGTAGCCCGTTCTGTGATCCAAAAAGGCTTAGGAGACACACAACAAAGGACTTTGGTGTTCACATGTGGTATTTGGTTGAAAGATTACCTTTCCCAGTATAAAAGGTGCTGAGTAGGAGACTTAGTAGAAGGAAGTGATCTTTCATTTATTACATTTATATAGACAACCATCTCAAGTACATGAATCTGGGCTGAAAAGATCATTGGCAGTTCCCTCTCCTCCATCCAGGACACAGTATAGAAGCATTGCTTGAGCAGGGTCCGTAAGATTATCTGGGACACCACACATCCTCTTCACAACTTGTTTTCCTTGTTACCTTCTGGGAGAAGGCTTCATGGTATCCACAGCAGAACATCCAGATTCAGCCATAGTTTCATTCCATACAGCATTAACCTTGTGAACTCTCAACCTTCCTCCTTCTGTTATATATTCAAGATGGACAGTATTTAATATTTATTTGTTATGTGTATGTAGAGATGTGGGTCCATACATATGTGCATATAGTATGGTTAGGTGTGTGTCTTGTATGTGTTCCACTTTGAGAGCGGGCAACTAAATTTCATTGTTGATGTGTGCAGTAAAAAATGACAATAACGGTTATCTTATCTTACATAAAAACAATAAACAAAATTATAAATAACAGAAATAGTAGCTGAACAGAAATAGTAGCTAAACAACCACAATATTACTAACAATCATTGTAGACAACACAGTCAGTTAATGGGCTTGCACACAGCACCAGGATCCCAGCCCTGATGGAAAAACTAGGTCTTTAAGAGTCTTGCTAGGCTCCATATCTGAAGCTTTACCACTTCAACCAATCTATAAATATAAAGCATGCTTTTCAAAACAGAGAGGATGACTTTACAGTATAAATGAGGATAATTTCATGACCTAAAGAGCTTAGTGATACCTTGATTATTTTGGATGGAGTTCTCAGTGAGAAGAAGCAAAAGTTTGTGAGATAAATGGATGTCTCATAAATGTTACAAGGGCTTATAGGAAACATAGAGATCAGTTTTTCTGAATGGGGCAGGGTGGCAGCCTCAAGTTCCTTGAGAAAATTAATGTATTTCCTAGTAGCCTCAGCATTGCAGGCACAGAGATTTGTTCTTCCAAGGAGTGAGGGAAGAGAGAGAGAATAACAAAGGATTCCTCTTGTTTTGTTTAAATGTGGAAAGAAAAAAAAAACTCTTGAACTCAGTTTCTTTTCTGTCAGGAGGATCCTAATATTTGATTTAAATACAATGACATATTAAAAGCTTTGTCTGAGGTATTCTAGCTATGTGAATTGATTTTGCACTGGAAAAGAAAGCTTTCTAATGAACTGGTTCACATTTGGGCCATGTGCACAAGACAACCTACAGAGCCATGTGTATGAAAATTGTAGTTTGAGAATTGGTCAATAAAGGTATGTCACAAATATCATTAATAACACTTTTTTTTACTTATATCTTTATTTTGCTAGAAAGAACAAAAAACTTTCGACCATTCAGTTCATATACTTTTCAATGAAAAAAAAGACTCCTTAATTCATCCCTGACTTTAGACAACCTGTTTGTCATATAATAGGTGTAATTGCCATATAATTAACAGGTTATGCTTACCATATAATTTTTAACGGATGTAAAAAAAAAATAGTAGCTTTTTGTATACCTCTATAAGCAGTCTAACATTTAAACTTTTTCCATTACAAAAGAAGAAAGAAAATACTCCTGTCTAGAGTGAATTCTCATGGTTGTATATGAGTTTAAAAAAGGCCATCATTGCTACACTTGTGAGAGATCCTGTTATAATTCTGCTCTTGAGTATTGAAAGTTTGATGGAATTTAAGTAATTTCTTAAATACTCTACATGTCTTTGTTCCACAAACTATTGTACAAATTGTTCTCCAGTTTTCCTCACAGCGTGCCTTAGAGATTAATTAGCCAATGTTAATATGATACTTAGAAAATATGAAGTACTGCATCATTATTAACACAGAAATCAAAGATATTGCCATATTGTTTAGCTATATTCTCGTTATATATTATAACGAGAAAGGATTTATGTTAAAAATGAAGTTACTTATTCAGTAGAAGAGATTTCTGTAAAACCTTCAATGAAGCATTTTCTGTGAAACTAAAAATAGCTTTCAGAAAGTGAACTTTAAAGAAAGAATTGGCAATATTTGTAAGATCCAAAATCTAGTTTCACATATAAAATAATATTTTATTTCTCAACAACTGGTCAGTTCTAAGGAATATTGATCTTTCTGTCTTTGTGGCTCCTGTAAACCTATCCCTGGTGCTCCATTTCTGAGGCTGCCTAAGATGACCATGTCTGTACCTCCTAGGCAGACATGGTTTGTAGACTAAATGCCAAATCTAGCTAGAATCTAGAAACAACTAAAGCAATTTTTCATTCTTTTCTTTAGTGGTTGAAACAGCATTCTCTCAAAATTCTTCTTTTCCCATTTCACATCTCACTCTACTACTCACATCCTTGCTGTCCTGTTCTCTGCCTCTTCTCTTCCATGTCCCCATCATTTTCTGCTTTTTCATTCTTTCTCTTTCTGGTGTTCTTATCCATCAAAACAGTCCATCTCTTCTGTAACCCTCAAGATCAGGATCCAAGCTCCCCTTCTCAATCTTGTTCTTGCACTTATGCTTTCCTATTGTAGGATTCAGCTTTTCTTCTCCCTAGTTGCTCCTGATATCCCCTTCATGTATTACTGCCTTGTTGTGGTGAAGCGGCTTGTGTAATTCAATGAAGCTATGAGCTATGCCATGCAGGGCCACCCAAGACAGACAGGTCATAGCAGAGAGTTCTGACAAAACATGATCCACTGGAGAAGGAAATGGCAACCCACTCCAGTATCTTTGCCATTAAAACCCTATGAACAGTACCAAAAGGCAAAATGCTGTAAAGATTTTTTCTCCATAGGAACCTGGAATGTAAGATTCATGAATCAAGACAAGGTGGACATGGCCAAACAAGAGATGACAAGACTGAACATCGACATCTTAGGAATCAGCAAACTAAAATTGACAGGAATGGGTGAATTTAATTCAGATAACCATCAGGTATACTACTGTGGGCAAGAATCCCTCAGAAGAAATGGAGTAGCCTTCATAGTCAATTAAAGAGTAGGAAAAGCAATACTGAGACAAAATCCCCAAAATGACAGAATGATCTCAGTTCGAATCCAAGGCAAACCATTCAATATCACAGTAGTCCAAGTCTATGCCCCAACCACCGGTGCTGAAGAGGATGAAATTGACCGGTTCTATGAAGCCCTACAGCACCTTATAGAACTAACACCAAAAAATGATGTCCTTATCATCATGGGGGATTGGAATGCTAAAGTAGGAAGCCAAAAGATAACCGGAATAACAGGCAGGTTTGGCCTTGGAGTACAAAATGAAGCAGGGCACAGGCTGATAGAATTTTGTCAAGATAATATGATGGTGATAGCAAACACTCTTTTCCAACAACCTAAGAGACGTCTCTACACATGGTCAACACAGAAATCAGATTGAATATGTGCTCTGCACCCAAAGATGGATAAGCTCTATACAGCCAGTAAAAACAAGACCAGGAGCTGACTGTGGCTCAGACCAGGAGCTTCTCATTACAAAGTTTAGGCTTAAACTGAAGAAAGTAGGGAAAAGCACTAGACTACTCAGGTATGAATTAAATCATATCCCGGTTGAATATACAGTAGAGGTAACAAATAGATTTAAGGAATTAGATCTGATAGACAGAGTGCCTGAACAACTATAGACGGAGGTTCGCAACATTGTACAAGAGGTAGCAACTAAAACCATCCCAAAGAAAAAGAAATACAAGAAAGCAAAATGGCTGTCTGAGGAAGCTTTGCAAATAGCTGAGGAAAGGAGGGAAGCGAAAGGCAAGGGAGAAAAACAAAGATACGCCCAACTGAATGCAGAATTCCAGAGAATAGCTAGAAGAGATAAGAATGCCTTCTTAAATGAACAGTGCAAAGAAATAGAAGAAAACAATAGAATAGTGAGAACCAGAGATCTCTTCAAGAAAATTGGAGAGATGTGTTGTGATTCAGGGTCAGCCTATGGGTTCGGCAGTTGGGTCGGATGACTCAGAGGAGGAGGGGGGTGTTGAAGAGCTTGCTGAGGGGGTTGGAGAGCTTGCTGATGAGAGCCTTCAGCCAGGCCCCTCCCACCTGGTCACGACGCAGACCCAGCTGTGTGAGCCTGACAGCGTGGATGAAGATGACCCACAGCTGGCCCTGTTCAAGGACGCCCGACGCAGGAGGCAGTCAATCAGGAGTAAACAGAGGAAGGCAATGGGGCACCTCGGAAGGAGGCAGAGAGAAGCCATGCCCTGAACTGTATAAAAGGGGAATGCATGGGAGGGCTGGTTTGCTGAAGGCAACCGCTTGAATAGCTCCTGTTTCATGGTTCATGTCTTGTTCTGTTTGCTTTTGTATCCATAAATTTGGCAGGCTTAGTTCCAGCCTCTTGCCTTCTTGTAAAAGGGGTTGTCCCTGCCTTTTCTGTAGGGCTAGTAGCAGGCTGGTACAGAACAAGATGAAGGGAACGTTTAATGCAAAAATGGGCATGATAAAGGACAAAAATCACAGGGACCTAACAGAGGCAGAAGAGATTAAGAAGAGGTGGAAAAATTACACAGAAGAACTATACAAGAATGAGTTTAACGTCCCTGATAACCACGATGAGGTGGTCACTGACCTTGGGCCAGACATCCTAGAATGTGAAGTGAAGTGGGCCTTAGAAAAACTGAGCAACAACAAAGCTAGTGGAGGTGACAGTATTCCAGATGAGCTATTCAAAATCTTAAATGATGATGCAGTAAAAGTGCTACACTCAATTTGCCAGCAAATTTGGAAAACTCAACAGTGGCCACAGGATTGGAAAAGATCAGTTTACATTCCAATTCCAAAGAAAGGCAGTGCCAAAGAATGTTCAAACTATTGCATCGTTGCACTCATTTCACATGCTAGTAAAGTTATGGTTAAAATCCTACAAGCTAGACTCCAGCAATATGTGGATCGAGAACTACCAGAAGTACAGGCAGGATTTCGAAGAGGCAGAGGAACTAGAGATCAAATTGCCAACATACACTGGATCATGGAGGAAGCTAGAGAGTTCCAGAAAAACATCTACTTCTGCTTCATTGACTATGCTAAAGCATTTGATTGTGTGGATCACAACAAACTGTGGCAAGTTCTTAAAGAGATGGGAGTACCAGACCATCTTATTTGTCTCTTGAGAAACCTATATGTGGGCCAAGAAGCAACAGTAAGAACTGGACACGGAATCACTGATTGGTTCAAAATTGGGAAAGGAGTCTGGCAAGGCTGTATACTGTCACCCTGCCTATTTAACTTATATGCAGAGCACATCATGAGAAAGGCAGGGCTAGATGAATCAAAAGTTGGAATTAAGATTGCCGGGAGAAATATCAACAACCTAAGATATTCAGATGATACCACTCTAATGGCAGAAAGTGAAGAAGAACTAAAGAGCCTCGTGTTGCAGGTGAAGAAGGAGAGTGCAAAACTTGGGTTGAAACTGAACATTAAGAAAACCAAGATCATGGCATCCGGCCTTCTCAATTCCTGGCAAATAGATGGGGAAGAAATGGAGGTAGTGACAGATTTTATTTTCCTGGGCTCCAAGATCACCGCAGATGGGGACTGTAGCCAAGAAATTAAAGGATGCTTCCTCCTGGGGAGGAAAGCAATGGCAAATCTAGACAGCACACTAAAAAGCAGAGACAACACCCTGTCAACAAAAGTGCGTATAGTCAAGGCTATGGTCTTCCCAGTTGCAATGTATGGCAGTGAAAGGTGGACCATAAGAAAGGCTGAGCACCAAAGAATTGAGGAGGCCTTTGAACTATGGTGCTGGAGAAGACTCCTGCGAGTCCCTTGGTCAGTCCTAGAGGAGATCAACCCTGACTGCTCTTTAGAAGGCCAGATCTTTAAGTTGAAACTCAAATACTTTGGCCCCCTAATGAGAAGGCAGGACTCACTGGAGAAGAGCCTAATGCTGGGAAAGATTGAGGGCAAGAGAAGAAGGGGATGACAGAGAATGAGGTGGCTGGATGGAGTCACTGAAGCAGTAGGCATGAGCCTAAATGGACTCCGGAAGATGGTAGAGGACAGGAAGGCCTGGAGGAACATTGTCCATGGGGTTGTGATGGGTCAGACATGACTTCGGAGCTAACAACAACAATACACACACACACACACACACACACACACACCACTTAGATAAGCATTCATAAATGCACATTAAAATAAAGGAGACTCCATGTCAGCTACCTTGAAATTCTAGAAAATATAAGTGCATGTAAATGCACAAATAAACATATGGTTCCAGAACACATGAAATAAAAAACTAGCTACCTTTTTTTAAAAAAAGTCAAATTCCAGTTCAGTCCTATTGATATTTTATATGTAATTTCTTATGCAAATCACTTCTCAGCTTGTTAAAGTGTTGGGATTTGGTTGTATGACTACTGAACCCTTTGTGATTGTCTACATAATTTGCCTCTTACAAGGCCATTTCAGCCACATCTTCAGTTGGCTGAAAACTTTAAATTTCAGTTTGTTGAATTTGTATAAAAGATAAGTAGAACAACAACAAAGCTTTATCACAATCTTAGACCAGATAACACCATATAGAGATACACTCCTAAAATTGTTGAGAAGATTAAAAAGTAGGCATAAAATATAATAAAATTTTAACAATATAATTAATATGGTAATAATAACTTAAATACCAGTGGCAATTGCCAAGAGTAGCACTAATTTTCAGTCATTGTTGGGACAGATATAATAGTGGCATAAAATTAGGAACCTGAAACATCAAGACTCCTGGTCAGATAGCAGTAAAAATAACCACTTTATTTTCTACCACAGAAGTTCTTTAAAATGGGATAGATTAATGTTTTCCAAGACTCCCTGTTGTCACAGCCAGGAAGGAGCATGTGGCTTAGGGACTCCTGAGTAACATCAGTCCTTCTTATCTGACTAAATCTTGCACTCCACATAGCAATATAATTGTGAACTGATCTGCCTCACGTAGAATTCAGAGAGAGAAAATGCTGCAGTGCAACATTAAAACTTCATAAATGCTAAAGAAAATCAAAAGGGTCACAATTCTATCTCTAGATTATTTGCTCAGTAGGTTTTAGAAAGCATTCTTTATTTACACAAGGTCATCTAGGAACTCATAATGTGTTTTGTAAGTGGAATTATTCATCGCAGTATCAAAGGTCAGCCTTTTACTGTCAATCACTGAGTGGTATCTATTGCAAGTACACTGTCACTTCAAATACTGTTTATATAAAATAAATTCAGAACATTGCTTGTAAATATAAATTATTATTACTGTGTGCATCCACTTAATCGAAACATATGATAGCAAGAAAGTTGTTTCTATTTCCTATCACCTGGGAAACTGATTTATCTTAATGATACCAATGGCTGATTATATATATATATAAAACCATTAGCATAAAAATCCATCTAATGCAGACATGTCAAACACAAGGCCCGGGGGCCGGTTCCGGCCCGCAAAGTGGTTTCATGTGGCCTGCGAAGCCATCCTGGAAACAGTGAGGGAACGGTCCCCACTGCCTTGGCCCTGGCCCAGAGACCCTCCTTCTGCCAGAGACCCTCAGATCTGTCCCACTCCTGCCCAGCCCCCCATAGGCACCCTTGATGCGAACAATGTAGAGCTGGCCATGCCCACCCAGTAGGCCATACACATTTTAGCCACGCCCACCCAGTAGGCCATGCCCACCCAGGCCACACCCACCCCAGCCCCCTGTGGGCAACCACAACGCTGATGCGACCCTCAATGAAATTGAGTTTGACACCCCTGATCTAATGGGTGTGCATCTAGCTAGTGCCAATTAGTTTAATGTCACATAGCCAGGTGTTTGTTGGCATCAAATTGTGACTTCTGGACATATGGAAAGAAACCAACTCAAATGTACATTACATTCTTTTTTTAATGAACAGATCAGCTGCCTCACTCAAGAAAGAAGAGTTTTTAATGGGAGAGTCAATTTTCATTAAAGATGGACAATTATGTCCTTCAAAAAAGTTATGCAATGTATTTAACACCAGAAATGGAGGCTGTAATCACCATTGTATTTAGAGTGATTCCCTTTTCTCTCATTGGCTATTTTTACCTTTTACACCGTGTGGTGTAAAAATGAAGCCACAGCTGAATAAGTTACTTTGTTTTCTCTCTCTCTCTCTCTCTCTCTCTCTCTCTCTCTCTCTCTCTCTGTGTGTGTGTGTGTGTGTGTGTGTGTGTAAGAGAGAGAGAGAGAGAGAGAGAGAGAGAGAGAGAGAGAGAGAGAGAGAGAGAGAGAGAGAGAGAGAGAGAAAAGAGAGAGAGAGAGAGAGGCCTCCCCATCTGATCAGTTGAAATAGGGTACATGTTGAGAGACTCTATTTGTCTCTCAAGTTGGTTCCCATCTGATGCATTATGCAGTGGCTCTCAAATTCTCTCCTTTATGTTTGGAGGTAGATCCAGAAATTATCTACCCCCCAAAATGGCTTTCTGCCTGCATATCCACCTTGTCAGAATCTTATGTGTCCTCCTCAGAATCATCCAGTGAATAAAGCTTTTCAATGACCAAGCCAATCATTTGAACATGGTATGTTAGAAAGAAAACACATAGGAAATAGCTTGGCATCCAGCATAAAGATTATACAATGAACTATGATATGTAAGTAGTTTTGGGATGTATCTGTTAAAGTATGAGTCTTAGCTTCACATGTCTAAGTTTTTGGACATTCTTTCCATTATTAGATTTTCAAAGCCATAATGAGTTAACTTGGTTTTGGATTTATATGTGTGGACCATAATGTTTTAGCTATAATCCATGATGAGTTAATGTGATGTGTGCTTCTAGTCATAGCAGAATGCAAGGCTGATATAACAAAAGTAATTATGCTCATTGTAAATTTGTTAAGTAATTACCACCATAGAATTTAAGGCAGTCAAAATAGTTTAATAATATTTGAAACTATACTCAAAACTATTCCAAATTGTCTTCATCAAGAGATCTGAATAAATATATTAATAATTTTCAACAGAGGTTAACATTAATTTATAATATGCTTGGTGAAAAACAGGTATTAATTTTTAGTATTTAGTAAATTGCTTCTTTAGCAAATTTTATCAATTTTGTGGGAACTGGGCATTCCTTTAGACTCCTATCCTGCATGTTGGAACTTAAATCTATTACATCAGGAAGAATAATATTTTATAAATATTAGAGTCAATATAAACTAGATGGAGTTTTTGTTGCTATTCATCCTAACACTGTACCTTTGAAATGCTTATTTATAACTACAATTAATCTACAAGTCACAGTCTATATACTGAACTGAATAATTCTTGGGAATAGGGATTGTGGGTTTTTCAGAATGTTACATATATTCTATTTCCTTTTCCCTCTATTACCTAGCATAAAAAGGATAATGAGGATGATTATTTTATTTTTCGGAGGCATGTTAGATATAGACATTTATTCCCTGCAATATACTATATTTCTTACTACTTACAAAAGAAATTAATCTCTTTTGCTAAACAATCAACGGTATTTGTCAAAATTCTGCTCATTGTAAATTTGTCATGTAATTACTACTATAGAATATTCTATAGGAATATTCTATTGATCTTCTATTCTAACATTTTTCAGCCTGCAAAATACCTTGTTTTATAAATGATATGTAGCTACCAAAGTAAATGTTAAAATAAAAAGAGGGAAAATCTTATTTACAACAGTATAAGATGAAACTAGGTAACTATATCTGATGATAGGTAAAAGCAATTAGCAAGGAAAGCTATATTAATGAGCCTTCAGAGCCTGGGGGTCATCTTAATTACATATACTGTGACTTGCAGCAAACTGTATTTTGAAAGATTAATATAAGAGCAATTGGAGCAATTAAGCTATATGATATTCCTGAGAGTCTGAGGCCTAAATTTACGTTTTCCCCCCATAAAATATATATACTCAGTAACCTATACTGTATACCTATCAATGTTGGGATAAGAATATAGGTTTTATTTATTACCTCAGTTCACTCTCTTTTAAAAAACAACAACAATTGCATGTCATGTTTAAAAGTATCTTTTAAAAATGTTTTATTAATAGGGGAACTGGAAAATTAGTCACTGTTCCTCAGCTTCTCCAGCCTTTTCTTAGGCTAATTGCAGTCTATGATAGAAAGTAGAAATAGTGGAATTATGGTGATCTGAGGACTGTTTTTAATGTTTCAAATATTTGTAGTCAGAACCTGCAAAACCATGAAACACCACATTTTGCTCTGAAGTGTTCTGAACTTGGAATAAAAGAGATCAGATTCTGGACAAAACTAGGGACATGAGTTATTCTGCTGCATCTTGAGACATTTGAAGTGATCAATCTCAGCTTCCAGCTTTTCAAGTCTGTAATGTTTTTTATGCTGCCACTAGCTACCGTGAAAGCAAAGTAGACAGCTGTGTTGCATTCATATTTGATTCTTAGATAAAGTAGTGATCTGAGAGACCAATTATACAAATATTATTCATTTTGAGAAATAAAACAACCCTATTTGCTCTAATCTTAAGGAGACAAGATTGTTGTTGTTACATCTTCATAAAAACAATGAGAACATAGGTTAAATGGAATTTAACTCTGTTGACAAAATCCATGCTTAATTTCATGACACATGCTTAAATTTCTCTAAAACTTGCTGAATAACCATAGATGTATTCAATGTCTTATAGGTTGCATCCCTTTGTTGCATTTTGTGGAAATGCAGTTTTTTTCCCCATCACCATTTTTGTGAAATCAGAGTGTCCTATTAAATACTTGATTTTTTTCTTTTAGTTGCTTATGGTTTGAATGTCAGGCGCCTATATTGATTTACATGTGAGATCAAGAAAAAAAAGTTGTTCAATAATGCAGAAGGAAGAAAAGCAGTATCAAGAGAGAGGTTTGTCAGAATCCCAGCTATTTGGTTTATTAGACTTTTGCTTGTACTTAATTGCTCCACTGGGAATACTACTCAGTAACAGCTACACATCTAGTTCTACCCTTAGATTTAGCAAAGGAATATTTTACTTAAGTTATCTATTAATGGGAAAGCATTACACCTGTATGGTTCCTGCTGCTTCTGTTGGGCTACCTCCTGCTAGGATGCATAACATTGTTTAGAACTGCTTGACAACCAGATTATTGTAACATTTATCTTTCCCCAGTGGAGCCACAAAAAATTAGAATGCCTCATTTGTTGCATGCATATTATTTTGGGAGAAAAATGTATCTGTCCTTTATAGTACATTTCAAAATGGAAATACTGGATTAACTGTAACACAGTAAAATTTGCAATGAATCCATGCCATAAATTTGTAAGAATTAATGTGGCATAAATGTCATTTTGTGAATAATACTTGTATAGCTGCTTTGAGTTGAAAGCCAGATGTCTGTAATTTAATGAGGTGACAACTTGGAAAGTTATCTAGGAACTGTTTGAGTCTCTGGATCTTAAGGAAGTATATAGCATACTTGGTGATCTTTACTCTGCAACATATGGATTATGTAGGACCCTGCCCCACTGAGTAAATTGGCCAGAGAGGAGGCTTGCATGACTTGCAGTCTTGCAAAATTGATGTCAGCTTTGCAAAATAATCTAGACAAGAAGCACATCCATCTGAACTAAGTCTAATTTATTGTAAGGTGACATTAACAGAATCTTTGAAAGTCTAAAAGTACATTTCTCCCCCATTGCCTTTACAGCCCACAAACCTAGGGAGAGTCCTTCAGAGATGTTTGCCATGCTCAAATTTCTGCTACAGGCTCAGCTGCTGTTGTTCTGACCATTGCTCTGTCTGCAGCTCTTCCTTCTGTCTCAAATTCAAATTCATCCCCACATACCATTACACCATGAAACTGCCTTTACAGATCGATTCTGTCTGTGCAGTACAAGAATCCAGAAAATGTCTACTATGTGTCTCACCCTATCAAGAGCATGTGGCTAGGTGTTCTGAGAGTTCTCCTCCTCTAGAATAGCCCAAGGAGAGGGTAGATCCCACTCTCATCTCTATTACACTTCAGTCTTTAAATAATTAACCTAGTATATACGTAACAATATATAATGTTTTCCAATATGAGCTTAACATCAGTAACAAAATTTATTAAAAAGGCTAAAATAATTTCTGGTGGTATTATCTGTACATTAAAATTTTGTTTAGTCACAATCTTTCACTTTTCACATTCTGGACAAACAGTGGTCATGTATCCTAGCAAAAGATGTTACATATGTGCATAAGTGTAGTCAGTAGCATATGCCTTTTTTAAAATATCAAACATGCAAAGAAACAAAAATAAGTCCAAAATATCTGTATTACATCCAGAAATGCCAACTCTGCAACCAATATTTTTCATCCATAACTATGGCACCCTAAGGATACCTGCATACATGCAAATGCTTCTCTGGGATCAGTAACGCAGCAGGGATTGCTTTTTCCTTCCAGTAACAGATTGCTGGGAAATACCAAACATGGCATTGAGAATTCCAATGTTTGTTACAAATTTTTCTGGATGTGGTTGGAAAGAGGCTGTTTGGCACCGGAGACCACTGCCATGAGGAACACAGCTCTGGGTCGGGGTTCGGAGCAGCTCCGGGTGGGGGCTCAGCATGGGCCATGGCGTGGCAACTGCAGGGAGGGGAATCCTCAAGATGGCTGTGGGGAGGGGAATCCCCACGGCATGTGGCTCTGAGCCGCAGGGGCAGGGGTGCAAAGGATGGGCGGCAATGCCGTAGCAAGACACCGGCATCGCTCCCAGTGACAGCACCTCTGAGTTCCAGCACCTTTTTTTTTAGAAAAAAAGCACTGGTTGTAAGGGACCAATGAGGTCTTTGAGTCCAACCCCCTGCTCAGGCAGGAAACCCTATACCATTTCAGACAAATGGTTGTCCAGTCTCTTCTTAAAAACTTCACGTTTTGGAGCATTCACAACTTCTGGAGGCAGTTGTGAATTGTTTTAACTGTCAGGAAATTTTTCCTTAGTTCTAGGTTGTTTCTTTCTTTGATTAGTTTCCATCTTTTGCTTCTTGTCCTGCCTTCAGGTGCTTCGGAGAATAGCTTGACTCCCTCTTCTTTGTGACAACTCCTGAGATATTGGAACACTGCTAGCATGTTACCCCTAGTCTTTCTCTTCATTAAACTAGACACCCAATTCCAGCAACCGTTCCTTACATGTTTTAGCCTCTAGTCTAGTCCCCTAATCATCTTTGTTCTCTGTACTCTTTCTAGAGTCTCAACATCTTCACTACATTATAAAATGTAGTGAAGTTTGTAACATAAATAACCTTTACTACATTCACTGGTTTGCCATTTATACTGTATGTGCAAATTGTAGGTTAAATTTGTTATAATACATATGTGCAACTAGATGATATGGCTCTCATCTAATTTATGTTTATTAGCTGAAATACTTGGGATGTTCAAGTTAAAATGTCAAAGACAAATTCTTAGCATGTACTTATATTGCCAATCAGCCACAGCATACTGTGAAAGATAATCTTCTATTAGAAACTGTATACTTAAAAGAGAAAAAAAACCTGAGATTTTTCATGCAAAGCATTTATTAAAAGATCTTGGATGTCATATCTCTGTCGAGGCAAGAAGTTAATGATTCATTTGAACAGCTGATTTGCATCTGGAAGACAGCAAAAAGCTTCAGCCAGGTTGATTAATATAGGTTTCTTTAATGCAGAACTTGAAATAAAAAGACTAGGGTCTTTTTAAATTTCTAAATAAAGGGGACAAATATGAATAGAATTGTTATCTTAATTAATGGTTGTTTGATTACTAGGAAATGTGTAAACATTTTCCATTTAAAAGTATTGCATCTGAAGTTAAATTTGACTATATGGAATTTCTATCTGTAGTCTCAGATTTACATAATTCCATGTGGAGACAATCAGACACTTGGAATGCCAAGTAATTAATATGACTGTATGAAAAAGTCTTTGAAATGTTTGAAGACGATATGTTTAAAGGTAAAGTTTCCCCCGCACATGCGTGCTAGTCGTTTCCGACTCTAGGGGCCGGTGCTCATCTCCGTTTCAAAGCCGAAAAGCCAGCGCTTGTCCGAGGACGTCTCCGTGGTCATGTGGCCGGCATGACTAGATGCCAAAGGCGCACGGAACACTGTTACCTTCCCACCGGAGTGGTCCCTATTTTTCTACTTGCATTTTTACGTGCTTTCGAACTGCTAGGTTGGCAGAAGCTGGGACGAGTAACAGGCGCTCACTCTGCTACGCGGCACTCGGGATTCGACCCGCCAAACTGCCGACCTTCCGATCGACAAGCTAAAATAGATTTGTATATGTATGTACGTGTGTGTGTGTGTGTGTGTATACATACATACACACACACTTTCAATATTTTGTGAAGTTGTGATTTGCTTGGGAAGATAGGGAAGATTTTTAATCATCAGAAATATAATTACAAAGAGGCCTTTTTTAAAAAAAAATCTTACATAAACTATCAGAACTACAGTCAAATAACTCTTCTAGTCATTTAGCAGTTGTAATCCTAAATTTGTGCTTTCACATATCTTGAGTGAGTGATGTTACAATTCACCATCCCATAACATATGGCTGTTGAATACATACTAAAGTTTTTGTGCTTTGGGAATAATACAGTATCATACAATATCAATGACTTGTTTTATTCTTCTTTGGCTTGTCAAGAATGTTCTCTGTTTTGTTACCGAACAAAAGGAAATTTAATATTTCAAGAAGCAAATTAGGCAAAGATAGATGGTATCTAGTAAAATAGATAATAGAATGATCACCATTGGATGACTAAATTTTTCTTGGGGTTTTTAGCGCTGTATTTCCATTGTTTTTAACTAGGGCAATTGTTTAATCTTTTTTTTAATGTTTGTATTTGCTATTTTATTCTGCCCTGTGAACCGCCCTGAGTCCTCAGGGAGAAGGGCGGTATATAAATGTTATTAAATTAAAATTAAATTAAATTAAATTCTTCATGTTTTTTCTGTTTGCTAAAGCAGCTTCCTTTCACACACCCATACCCACACCCACAAAAATACTCAGTACAAAAAAACCCTTATTTATTTGCCTTTCTTCATGAATTTATATTTGCTAATTTTAATTGTGGCAAAACTAGTGGTCGGACAATCATAAATTGACAATTAATTGGAGAGGGTTAATAGGGACAAAAGGCAGAAAATGAAAAAAAAACTACCCATTTAATATTCTATTGACTTCTCTCTTAAGGAATCACCACCATCATGATGATGACGCTTTTAATTTTCATTTCACAATGAAGTTTAAGCTGTTTATAAGACAGAGCAAAATATAGGTGGCTTTTTGTCTGAGACCTGCCTGTTCTGTTGGTCTGTTTAAGTAGTTATGGAAGAAGAAACCTTTTGAGATTTGCCATTAATCTATATCACTAATGCCTCTGGAATAAAATCCAGATACTTACTGGTTCCACTTGTCTCTTTAAAACAATATGTACATTTTATCTTATAAATTAACACTTTATAATAGGTTATATCAATTGTGCTTGTTTGGGTTACACACACAAACACAACATAAATGATGATTACCAATTGTAACATTTTCACAAGATAGGCAATTCTGTAAAAAAAATGTGAATGTTGGTTCCATGAAAGACATTTTGTTACTCCCATTTATATGAAATTTAAAGGCACGTTTTTATAAATGAGGGAAATTCTAAGATGATCAGCTGAATCCTTGTGAGGTCTAACTTTTGGGGATTATTTATTATTATTCTTTTTCTTTTATTCTTCTGCCTCTTATAGACTACTTTTACTTTCAAAATTGTGCTTCTGGCAACTTTGCCATACATATGCTATATTCTTCATACCAAAACAGGAGGGGAGAAAAAAATGAAACAATGTCCTAAATAGATCTTAGAAACCAGTTTTTCCTAGTTTTGCAAAACAGATTTCCCCAGCCTTGATTTTGGGGCTGAAAACAAATCAATTTGTTTACAGCAATCTGCTATAAATATTGCTCATTGTACTGTCACAATCTTGTCAGAAGGGGCTTCTCATAGTTAATGTATCAACTCAAAACATTTCATTACACGTGATCTGGCTCACAGAGCCTGTGGAGAAACCATTTATCTTTCGAATGATTGGAGATGATCATGCCCATCTGACTGGACAAAAATGTTATTTTAAAAATTGATGTCAGTCCGTTACTAAGAAGTTCTTTATTCCATCATAAATAATGGATAGCTGTTTTTCAAAAGGTTGTGTGAAAGTCTCAATATTATTCCATAGGACAGGAGAATATCATTAATGTCAGAATAAACTAAACTAAAATACAATGGCAAAGCTTTACATTTTTGAAATAGTTGTTTGGCACATCCTAAAATATTTGGTTGTGTTAAATATCAGTATTAAATTCTATCTGTGTTTCTTTCAATGTGTGATCTATACATTTCCTATTTTTATATACTAGCTTGCCAAAAACATTGTAAACATAGTTCCTGCTTATGGCACATATACTTTTCAGAAGAAAGCTCTTGGCCATTTTTTAAAAAAAATAAGTGTTGGGAAAGATAGAGGGACAAAAAAAAAAAAACAGCAGCAGCCTTTATGTAGCTAATAAGGAAGGAAAAAAAAATGATAAACATTTCCTTTTTCCCCTCTGCCAAGGTACAAACAAGATAAAGGCTAGATGTTGAAATATTTGCCAGATATGGAAATGGGATATAAGTTGCCATCCTGGAAAGCAAAAACAGGTTTTATACATTGCACTAAGTCATATTATGCTTTGAATGGTTTGGTTTAGTATGCTAACTCATCGATTATGTTTTGTACAACATGGTTTGTATCTTAGTGTATTGATTGATTTTTTTTAAAAAAACAATCAATAGGTTAGTCATGTCTTATGGACTATAGTAATGCATTCCAAGGAGAGATGCAAGATAAGAGACAGCAGAGTCTGGACCTAGATTCCAGGAAGAGGAAGAGATTTACGATAGTAATTCCCTAGAATCTCACAGGGTATACCCACTAGATATGAGTAGTATAGGTTTAATCTGGCATGTTTTGTGTGAGTAGATAAAGAATTTGGCTGGATTGTTTAGGTCAGACATGTCAAACACAAGGCCCGGGGCCCGGATCCGGCCCACGAAGTGGTTTCATGTGGCCCGCGAAGCCATCCTGGAAACAGTGAGGGAACGGCCCCCACTGCCTTGGCCCTGGCCCAGAGACCTTCCTTCTGCCAGAGACCTTCAGATCTGTCCCACTCCTGCCCAGGCCCCCATAGGCACCCTTGATGCAAACAATGTAGAGCTGGCCACGCCCACCCAGTAGGCCATATGCACTTTAGCTATGCCCACCCAGTAAGCCACCCTGGCAATACCCACCCGGTCCCCTGAGGGCAACCATAATGCTGATACGGCCCTCAATGAAATTGAGTTTGACACCCCTGGTTTAGGTCATCCTCAGGCTAGGTCTGATATCATGCTTAGCACAATGTGATCTCAGTCTATCGGTAAATTACTTTGGCTTTTCAAGATTAATATACTGTATGTCCACAAGTAAGTAAGAAGTGAGTCATGCTGTATCTGGCAGTAGTGAACTTCATTCCCAAGGAATAATGTGTTGATGAGTCCCAAGTCTGGATTCTGACTATCTCCATAATGAGCGGTCCTTGGTGCTCTCTGAGCTTTCTTGTTTTCTTGCACATTACCCAATGACTAGATAATATCATCAGTGCTCCATAATATCTCTATGTGGAATACTTAGTGCCCTCTGAGCTTGGTTTCATATTCTCACCACAGCTGGCACAGCAAGCTACTATATATAAATAGTGTGTGTGTGTGTGTGTGTGTGTGTGTGTGTATATGTATGTGTGTGTATAAGGCCATATATATATAGATATATCTACACACACACATATGCATCAGACTGGTTTGATGCACCTTGGGTTTTTTGAACTTGCTATACTGCAGTTCTATTATTATTTCTTTTGCCTTGCAGCTCCAACCTAGGAGGGCTCAAGCAGGGCTCAAGTTGCTACTGTGAAACATTGTGTATTCAAATTTATTTTTGCTGACAAAGAGTTAAATGGGATAGCTATTTTGAGCTTCTTTGCTCTCTTTGCTAGCCATACCCTTTGTGGGATTCAAACCTAGGCAGCATGCATACTAGGCACTTGTATTAACTTCTAGGCCACCGGCTCTCCTGATCAGGCAGACCAAGGGCATGTATGTATAAGTTTTTGGTCTGGCTGACAAATATATATATATAAAGGCACTGGAACTCTCATCTTGCCGGGCGTGTTGGGTGGGGGGACAGCGCTACTGCAGTCACGGGTGCGAGGGGTATTGGTGGCGGGCTGCCCCCTGGGGCCGGAGCTGGTGCAGCTGGTGTTGTGGGAGCAGCAGGGCCTGCTGTATATGGTAGGGCTGCACGGGGTGTGCAGCGGAGGTGGTGTGGGCCAGACGATGCAGGGTGACCACTTAGGTGCGCAGGGTGAGGTAATGGTGGCACAGGTCCAGCACCAGGTAGGCCACCAGCCTGGCTGACACGGGTGAGCACAAGGAAGGAGTGCACATGGACTCCACAGAATCCACCTCCCACTCCTTGTCCTCTCTTACTTACCTAGTTGAGATGGTGTAGTTGGGTAGCAGGGAGGGATGCAAAGTTCCTGCCAACTTGCCTTCGCTGCAGACAACTTGCCGGTGCAATGTTTTCCGGCCAGGTCTTTTGGCATGCTCAGCAGCAATTCCTATTGGATTTTGAAAGCCAATAGGGTTTTGAAAGCCAATAGAGGGAGTAGCATAGCTTGTGCAAAAGCTTTTTTTTTGTGCAAAAAGGGTGCCAGAACGCCATTCTGAGCGTTCTATGAGAAAAAAACCCTGTTTTTATGTTTTAATCTTATGATTTTAAAAATATTGTAAGTTGCCCCAAACCTCACCATGTGGATTGCATACAAATATTATATAATCGGTAAATAAAGGTAGAACATATGTTAAATATACATCAAATGATAATATGCTTCCCTACAAAGTCAATTCTTGCTCAGTGGCAGACCAAGGAGTTAACTCGGAAAGGCAAGAGGAAAATCTAGAAGAGGTCTGTGCAACTTGTAGAAGGGAAAGGCCCACACTGATAAATTAAAAATCTTTGTGGTCTGCAAAGAAATGCTGGTGGGCTTATTAATGATTTGGTGACTAGAGGAGCATCTACAGTGTTGGAGTTCATGGTCATGGTAAGCCATGGAGGCATTAGGCAACATGTTGGTGATTTTATTACTTTTTTAAAAAGTCTATGCTCTGTCCAAGGGTGCTTGGTATGCTGCATGTACAGGCCTGGTCTAGAATTTATTTTGGAGCAATCAATTATCTAGAGCAGGCATGTCAAACTCATTTTGTTTGAGGCAACAACTTATAAAAGTATTGCCATTAATTTGTTTTAATAAAATAATTTAAATTAATTTTTCACTTGATTTCAAATTAAATGAATTATATTGGTTGACAATGAGATTTTTTTAGTACAATTGCCAAATGCAATAAACTGGTTTTAGGTATATGTGTGCACTAATTATTTCAACACCAATACATTTTAACAACATATTGTATTTGTAAATGAATGCAAATGCAAATTATAAAGTTTTTTGTGCAAAAATAAAACAAAACAACAGATTTAAGAGCTGTTATCATTAGTTATCCTTAGATAAAAAATAATTCCATCATCCAAAACTTTGTTATACTGCATTTAACGAACAGATGCTTTGGGATTAAAAAAAAAAGACTGACCACATTTGATTGTGTGTCACCATGGCATTAAAACAAAATTCGAACAGTGTATGAAAAATAAAGGTTCCCTAAATGTCTGCTGGCTACTGTATATCTATACATTTTCCTTGATAGCACTCTATTGCCTTCTTTTTAGCCTTTTTTTCAACTTCCCAGCTTAAAAAAGGCAAGGCACTGGGAGCTGAAAGTTACAGAGACTGTTTAAGCAGGTTACTAAGCAACCTGTTCACGCTCGGCCGTTCTTACCCTCCCACTTTTAAATTACCCTGTACGGATTGCATTTCCTTTGATCTGAGCCATCTGAAGGCCTGTCGCTGCGATGTATTCTGCTGCTCTGCAACCTGGCTCCCTGAGGAGAATTTGGCTCTCTGGAACAGTTTCCTTCAGCTTTTTTGTGTGTGTGTGTGCAAAACATGGTGCCGGAACGCCGTTCTGAGAGTTCTATGGGAAAAAAAGCCCTGGATATATCACATATAATTGAAGATAGTAATTAGTTGCGTGTGCATGTTCAGCAAGTGTGATGCATTTGTGCTGGCATTTCTAGGCCTCTTTCCAACCACATCCAGAAAAATTTGTAACAAACATTGGAATTCTTAAGGCCATGTTTGGTATTTCCCAGCAATCTGTTACTGGAAGGAAAAAGCAATCCCTGCTGCGTTACTGATTCCAGAGAAGCATTTGCATGTATGCAGGTATCCTTAGGGTGCCATAGTTATGGATGAGAAATACTGGTTGCAAAGTTGGCATTTCTGGATGTAATACAGATATTTTGGACTTATTTTTGTTTCTTTGCATGTTTGATATTTTAAAAAAGGCATATGCTACTGACTACACTTATGCACATATGTAACATCTTTTGCTAGGATACATGACCACTGCTTTTCCAGAATGTGAAAAGTGAAAGATTGTGACTAAACAAAATTTTAATGTACAGATAATACCACCAGAAATTATTTTAGCTTTTTTATTAAATGTTGTTATTGATGTTAAGCTCACCATGGAAAACATCATATATTGTTACGTATATACTAGGTTAATTATTTAAAGACTGAAGTGCAATATAACTAGATTCTAAATAATCTATTTTTCAAAACACACAACAATTCAAACAGTAAAAGTAAAGTCCAAATTAAGAATATTTCATTCTTAAGAATTGTTTAATTTAAAGTGGTTTAGTTGTAATAGATGGTTAGATTCAAAATAGTTTTCAAGAGTATGTACAAAATATACTATTTTTTTCTAGCATCAGCTAAATTAGACATATTACATTGAGAAAAATGTTTCTCATTTCTTTCCTTTACCTTTATTGATTTCATTGCAGAGATGTTAACATGGGAAATAGATTATTTTGTTATCTAATTTTACCTTCCAAAAGACAGAAGCAGATGAAAAATGTGAGGTTCTTTCCTGTTGGCTTTTTTGAATTAGCTGTTTTAGATTCTGAAAGTTTAGTTCCTAAAGAAGTAACCTTGTAAATAATTTTAATGTCCTCCTCTAGTGCAGGGTAGGCAACCTTGGCTCTTTTATGACTCAAGGACTTCAACTCCCAGAATTCCTGAGCCAGCATGGCTCAGCTTGGAAACCTCTCCCTTTCCCCTCAGCATGGCTGGCTCAGGATTTCTGGGAGTTCAAGTCCACGAGTCATAAAAAAGGGGCCAAGATTGCCTAGCCCTGCAACAGGCTTTCAGAGGGAGATTTTTTTTTGGAAAAAAAAAAGGTGCCGGAACACCGTTCTGAGTGTTCTATGAGAAAAAAAAGCTCTGTATGTGTGTGTGTGTGTGTGTGTGTGTGTTTGTATGTATGTGTATGTGTATACACACACACACACACACAGAAACTAGGTGAACACCTATTTGAGTAATGAAACTTCTTCAAACAAACCACTACACTCAAAGAGTGATATAAATACCACACATTTCAAACCTTCAGCCTCAAATATTCTCTTCTATTAGAACAAATCTATGTGTCTGTTGCAACATAGTAGAGAGAGTCCTTACTTGTGAATGTATACATGGAAAATGCTGACACCTGCAGTGAGACCATATTGATATCTATAGCTAATATCTGTAGTGGGAGGAAGATGATATCTTCAATGACATATTTCTTTAGTCAACCAAATCTGCTTATCTTCAGAAATGACCCACGGAAGCTGACCCACTAAAGCTATTATTATACTGCTTTTATAGCTGAAGTAAAAACACACACAAGCAAACAGCTTAGATTTAAAATAGTTGGTAAAATAGTTGTTAGCATGTTTATTTATTTATTTATTATTTGGAAGGACTCGGGGCAGTGTACAGGTCAATTAAAACAGTATATACAACACATAATATACAAAAAATAAAATAAATTAAACCAAGTAGCCCTAAACAATAAAACACATTCTAAAATGTGAAATTTAAAATTTAAAATCTAAAATCCCAGTCCCTCAGTCCAGGCCGGCAAGTTCAAATAGCCAAGTCTTCAGGTCGCGGCGGAAAGAATGAAGGTCGGGAGCCATCCGGAGCTCAACAGGGAGCTGATTCCAGAGGGCAGGCGCGCCCACAGAGACTGCTCTCCCCCTGGGGGCTGCCAGTCGACATTCCCTGACTGACGGCACCCTGAGGAGGCCCTCTCTGTGGGAGTGCACAGGACGATGGGAAGTTAATGCCGGCAAAAGGTACTCCCATAAATAATCCGGACCCATGCCATTTAGGGCTTTATAGGTCATCACCAGCACCTTCCATTTGTATCACTGCAATTTAATTTTAACTTTATTTTTCTTAAGAAAGTATGAGACTAGAAAATCTGGGCCAGCAAAAAATCCAGAGAACCATTGGATGCCAAGAAATTTTTTTTACACTTGTTCCTGCATCTAAAGGTCATAAACTGCTCGGATCTAACCCAGAGAGTATGTTTTGGGTCCTTTCTATCAAACCATGCCATCTTGAGGCACCCTGGAGTCATGCCTACTCAGTTGTAGCACTTGTCCAGTGAAACCACAATCTCCCATTTTCATATGGCCTCACCTTTGTTAGCCTTTTGTAAGTCATGAGGTTAGATGATCTCTGCTGTTTGTGTGTGTGTGTGTGTGTGTGTGTGTGTGTATTTTGTGAGTTGGATAATTGTTTATCCCAGCAAGGGCAGGATTTGTATTTTATGAGCAGGTTTTGTTGTTGTTTTTTGTGTCTACCACCCAAAGTCACTTTTTTGCAGCCTAGGTCTGCAATTGTTTTGTTTTATTTTGCTTTTAACTGATAATATTATCATTCTGAAAATAATAAATGGTGAACAAGACTTGGTGTGCAAGATAGTGGGATTATATTTCCCAGAATTCTGTGTTAATTTAGGATTTGTGACTTGTTCCCAAGATATTTGGAAAACACAAAGTTAGATAAGGCTCTGTATATTCACCTGAAGGTGTTTGATTACATTTGTTTATTTAAAATATTTGTACAATGTTTCCCACTTAAAAACTCTTGAAGTAGTGTTTAAACAAGTCAGATTGTCAAGCCTTGACAATAGTGAGATCTTGAAAAAAGTGAGAATGGCAAACGATAAAGCTTAATTATCCGTCATTTCTACTAAAAGATTAAACAGTGATATTGCATTACATTGCAGGGCTTTTTAAAAAGAAAATGTCAGAAACAATAGTTAATATTGGCAGTATTTCTTCCTTCTTGTTGGTGTGATGAGAAATTACAATGAAAGAACAGAGGTTAAATGTTCCATTTTAATAGAGACCTCCTTCAACAGAAAGGGTGGGTCCTCCAGGTTCTCTTCACAACTGAGCAGTTTTTATATTCTCCTGGGCTGCTCTTGTTTGTCACACTACTGTATTCTGACAATTTTCTGTCAGAAAACAGCTCTCTAGAGCAAGTGCTTGAGCTGAATAGAGAAGATATTCATATTATTAGCTGGCTGTCCCTTTCCCAAGGAAGGCAGAATCATTTCAAGATAGGATGTTGTTTGAATAGTAATCATGGATGGAATAATAACAGCTACATCTACTGCATAATGCATTAACCTTGTTAGGTGGACTCAAATGACATACAGTGTTAGGATTTTTCAATCCATAATTGATGGCTTGTGGGACGTATAAAATTTGGCCTATAGAGAGCAAAGCAAAAGAACTAGCTATTCAAAATACCGTTAATTTGCATGGCCTAAATGTATTAGAAATGAATGATAATACAGTATGCTCAAAGAAGTCTGTAAACAATAATCTATAACAGAATTTGCATATACTATAGCTATTGTAGGTTTGGGATTTATTTATTTTTTACAATGATGCTTTATATTACGCTAGCCCACCGGGGAATGCAGAGATCCAGATTCAAAGTGTAAAATGAGATCCAAGCACTTGTGGGTGTGCACATACAGTAGCCCCAGTCTATAACTTCTTAAACCC
Source organism: Vipera ursinii (assembly GCF_947247035.1). NCBI lineage: Eukaryota > Metazoa > Chordata > Lepidosauria > Squamata > Viperidae > Vipera > Vipera ursinii. The sequence goes on from NC_139512.1 coordinate 249,312,879, forward strand.
AGTACATTTTTTCCTAGGATCATGCTGCAGCTCAAGGAGGCAGCTGTACAATCCTGGGAAGAGACACAGCCGCTTTAAAGAAAATAAAGACAGATGGAATGTGAGTGTTCTGAAACAGCTTTTGCCTTTGATTCAAAACACTACACAGCCTTCCATGAATTAAATCCAGTGCATCAGGTTGCCATTTTTTTTAATCATTTGGTAGTTCTAAGGAAAAGGATAAAATTGAAAATGAGGCTGTTCTTTGGGCTGCAGCTTCTAATCTGCTATGATGTTTAATTCTAACTTGGCAGGTTTGAAAAATGATAAAGATGGATGAAGTTGTTATTTGGTGAGATAGATGCATAAAACGTACTGCGGCCATTCGTTTGGACAATACCCCTTTGCCTCATTAATTATCTGCCCTGAGAAAACTGGACAAAGTCAATACTTTTACTAATTACTATGCTGAGTTTCATGTTATGATTTAAGAAATGATCCCTCTGTGCCAGATCATGAAAACAATGTCTAAAGAAGACATTGGATCCTCATTAAATGCAGTTCTGCTTCACTGTGCTTCACTTTTAATAGGGAACTCAGAGCAACTGTGCAAAAGTCTGTGGCTTTGAAGCAATATGGTACTGTATTCAGAGCAGTTAATGAAAAGCGATGAAAAAAAGGCAATAGCTAATAGAACCCAGCACACATTTTATTTAATTCTTAAGGAGAACTAAATTGCATAATGTCCTTGTGAACTGGTTAAAGCACTCCTTTGGTAATAAACATTTATTTAGGCATACCTTTTTTTTCTGTTGCTTAAAAAAATATGATTGCGTGAAAAGCATAAACATTGGTAGTTGGGCAATCCAGCATAGATATATGCTTACACAGTTGTCCATTTTAATTAATAGAATAAACTGAACTTTTGAACATACTTTACCTCTAGGCTTTAGTTCTTTGTAGGAGTTAAAACAGTGGTGGCAGAGCCTAAAGACCACTTCTAGTGCTTCTCTAAAAGACTCCTGGACACATAGTAAAACTCCCTCTTGTTATCCTCCACTCTATGCCTCAGTGTTCCACGTTTAGCCTTTGGTGTTCCCCAGTCTCTTGGAATAGATTTTTCTGGAAGATGCTATTCTGTGAGTAAAAGATTAGGCTCAAAGATAATGGGAATGTCAATGAAATTAGAGAAAATTGGAATCATTTTAATTTTTTATGAGGAATGGGCGCATCATCCCTGACCAGATTAGATTTTTCCCTAGTGGATTCCTCTCACTCGCTACAAAGGAAATTTTCATTTCTTTGTTTGTTTTCCTCAGGACTGAAAAAGTTTAAAGACTTCTGGTGGTTCAGTCTTTGTAACCAAATATCAAATGGGGACAGAGATAGAGAACTTAGAGAAGCCCGATTTTTGCAGGGCTGAAATTGGGCTTTCTTTTGACAGCAGCTAGACTGTGTTAAACCTCCCAACCCAGTTTGTGCAATAGGTTAAGTAGGTAAAAAGGAGTCCCTGCTGATTTTACTCTGCTAGTCGTTACCGACTATAGGGGGCGGTGCTCATCTCTGTTTCAAGACCATTTAGCCAGGGTTGTCTGAAGACATTTTTGCAGTGATGATGTCATGGGCTGCTGTTACCTTCCCACTAAAATGGTACCTATTTATCTACTCACATTTGCATGCTTTCAAACTTCCAGGTTGGCAGGAGCTGAGGCGAGGAAGGGAGCTCACCCTGTCACAAGTTGCTCAGGTCAGCTTTCCAGCCAAGAAGCCCATAATCTTAATCACTGAACCATTGTGCCGCTCACAATAGGTTGAATGAGGAAAGTTAATTAATACCAAACAACTATGAACCTATTTGAGACTAAGACTCCCTTTTTCTATCTTTTTTGGGTTATGTATTGGCAAGGGATTGAGATATTTTTCCCTCCACTTTAATTAACAACTATTGCTCTTTCAGTGCTACCTTCTCAGAAAATAAATGCATGTTTATAGTAAACACCATCATACATGGCTTATTAAAATATATTTTCTCATTTTCTTTATTGTCAAAAATGGATGTTTTGGTGCCAGGGGAGCAGCAAGAAAGCATTTTTATGTTTGGTGCAGGAAGCCAAGAAAAAATATGTTTTTGACTGATTTCTGAAGACTTCAGATGCCCCAAATTTTATATCTGCAATGCGGGAAATAACTTTTGTTTTTATACTCACAAGTGTGGACATATCTCATGGAGTTTACTCTGAAATGTGGGTACCTGTGTGTGTTTATTTTTGAAATTTCCAAGCTGCATTATGGTTTTGGTTCGGTATTTACTTAAGAAAGTTTAAATGTTTTCAACTATAAAAATAATCATGTTTACTTTTCAATCCAGAAGATTAAAAATAATGCTGACATTATCCCGCCAAATACTGTATTTGTTTGCACTTTTTCCTACTTTGTCTTCCTGTCAGTTCATAATCGCCTTCAGTCCTATTGTGTACAATTAACATAATTCACAATAAGTAAATATTCTCCCCAAACCTTTGTGGCCAGGCCTCAGGTGGGAAGGGATGATTTCAGTTCATAGCAGTGCTAATGGAACAGAAATGCATTAAAATTATAGACCTTTTTGACAGCCTTTTATTAGAAGCAAGTGATTAAATGAGTTAAGAGCTGTTGTTCATTTTTTACCTTCCAACATGGAATGTTAAAAGATGTACTGTATGTGGTATAATTACAGTTATCCATTTGCCTCATTGCCCTGTTCAGGAATGTGACTGTAATTCTGGCAGCCAGTCTAATGTTTGTATCTGACTTGTATTCTTTCCACCACAGATGTCTAATTGCAGGCAACCATTTCAGTTCAAATGGATCATTAAAGTAGGAGCCATTTAGCACTGGCAACAGAGAACTGCACCCATGATTATGCATTTCATTAGAGAACTTCAGGATTCTTCTATTCGCCCTTCTTGTCTTATAGGTTTGTAAAGCCACCATGTATTGAAGTAATGAATATTGAAAGAATTACAACTAGAGCTGTACAAAATTTCATTATGCCGATTCAATTTTACAAAGTTTGGATAAATTAGCTTCTGAAATTAAATCAATCTGATCCAGGCAATCAAATTTACAATATGAATCAAATTGACTTGTTTATTCAATTAGACTTAGGATTGAGTCTGTTATAAATGCATAGGCATATGCATAGGTACACATACATACATAAGTACATACATACATACAACAACAAAGATAAACAATAAGAGCCAGTTTAGTCTAGTGGTTAAGGCACCAGGCTATAAAGTTGCAGACCATGAGTTCAAGTCCCCATTAGCCATGAAAGCCAGCTGGGTGACTTTCACTCACTCTCAACACAACCCACCTTACAGGGTTGTTGTTGTAAGGAAAACAGGAGGAAAGTGTGTTGGATATGTTTGGCGCCTTCAGTTTTTATAAAAATAAAAATGGAGGAATACAAATAAATAAATAAAAATACAACAACATGAATTCACAGCTACCAGTTCTTTAGGTGTAGTTGACTTTCTCAGGCATCAAGTCCTTCTCAAGAACTTAGGGTGTCATAATGTGTTTGGCACAGTAAATGTGCACATCCGAGCAGCGTGGCCTTTTTTAACTAACAGATTTTAATAATAGCATAGCTATAAAATTATAAATAATCTTCTCTGAATACAAAGGTTTTTTATTATTTCTTTTAGAGTAAGGCCCAGGTTCTTTGATATAAAATTGTATAAGATATAGTACAAAAAAAAACCCCTACCCTGAAACAGTCCTAGAAGATGACACCGCTACTTTAAAGAGCTGCAGTCAAGTACTATGCTCATATATCACCAGTTCCAAAGCTCCTTTATAAAGCACTGTGCAGCCCAGGGAATATCCCTGGAAAAGAAAAATCAGAAAAATCTTGACCAATGTATTAAGCAGCTTAACAATAACAATAATAGAGTTGAAAAGGACCTTTGAGGTCTTCTAGTCCAACCCCCTGCTCAGGCAGGAAAACTTATACCATTTCAGGCAAATGGCTGTCCGGTCTCTTCTTAAAAACTTCCAGTGTTGGAGCATTCACAACTTCTGGAGGCAGGTTGTTCCACTGGTTAATTGTTCTAACCGTCAGGAAGTTTCTCCTTAGTTCTGGGTTGCTTCTCTCTTTGGTTAGTTTCCATCCATTGCTTCTTGTCCTGCCAATTGTGTTAATGTGCAGATTTTCTAACTATCATCCAAGGCTTTTTGGTATGGCATCCAGCGTGCCAATAACCTCTGGGAGCACCATGTCTGATTTATGCCCTATTATTTCAAGTTTGATTTTCAGATCTTTATATTTTATAATTTTCTCCAATTCTCAGTTCTGTTCTATTATCCCCTGGTATTGTCAAATCAACTATCCACACTTTCCTCTTTTCAACCACAGTAAAATCTGTTATGTGCCAAGACTTTATCAATTTGTATTCAAAAGCCGCACAATATTTTAACTTGTTCATTTGTGTCTACTTTTCAAATATATGTTCCCACCTATTTTTCATTACTGACACATGATATTTTTTACAGATGTTCTAGAGAATCATTCTGGTGAATATATCATGTTGTTGTTTATAGCCAGTTTGTGTGATCTTCTTGCATGAGCTGAATATTATATGATCTACCTTTTTTTCTGTCTCTTTGCACAATTTGTACTGTGAATAATTTGATGATTTTTCAATTCTGACTATCTGCAGGCAGAATTAAGCCTTCCATCTTTTTCTTCAACTTTCCTGCTCTTCCAGATGTGGTTGTTATCTGTTCAGCCTACTATGTGTGTACGTGTGTATTATTTCTGTACTGGCTGTGTAATACTTTTCCTTGCTATATTTCTTTTCTAGTCTTCATTTCGTCTTTCTTATAGGATGGTTTGGTTTCTCCAATACTGAGTAATCCTTCATGGTGTAATAGTTTAAGTGCATCTTCTTAACTGTCCTTTAGATATTCTTCCAATTCTTCCTTTTTTTTCTTCTTTAACTGTGTGGTGTACTTGCAACATTCTATGCCTACCTATTTTCCTTGGTAAGTAGAGTCTGTCAACATCTTTGCATGGATGTAGGACAAGATTCATTTTCAATATTTTTTCTGGTCTTCCTATCTAGGGCTTTTAGTTTTGCTTGAGTCCAGTCCACTATTTCATGTCTGATGACTTGAATTGCCCAAGTGTTAATTATAAGGATTGTATTGCTTCCACTGATTTGGACTTTAAGATCTTCACTCTCTAGATGTATTCACTTCTAACCTTCTTCTTGACTTTAGTGTGCTCGAAGTTGCCAGCTTGAAGATTCCCCTGGTATTTGTAGTGATCTTCTTCATCCAGATTCTTGATGCTATTTCCATAGGCATCTTGAATACTTTCAGTTTTTCCTCTGTTGATGGTAAAGATGGCACATTTGTTTAGACTCCATTGCAATATCTTGGCTATTTTTATAGAGAGTATTGAACAGCAATTCTATTTCAGATGATGTTTTTCTGGACAACTTCAGATCATCCACATAAAGGAGGGAGGGTAGTCTAGCAGATGTTTCTAGCCATAGTCTCCAACCTTTCCAGCTTTGTGGACCAGCGGGGGGGGAGAGGGGGTGATTATGTGTGAGTGGTGGATAAGCGCACAGATGTGCACAGCTCCATTTGCACAAATGGTGGGCGCATGCACCATTGCTTGCACAAATGAAGCTGCCCACATGCACTCGCTCATCCCGTTGCGCATGCAACTCCATTTGCATAAGCAGCAGGCACATGTGCCCACAGCTCGCACAAATGGAGCTGTGTGCATGCGCTTTCATGCCTGCTTTGCATGCAAGGGAAGTGGCATAGTGGGCTGTGGCCCAGGGGTTGGGGACCCCTGTTTCTAGTATATGGTAGCTATGGTCTGTTCAGTATTGTTGACAGAGGAATCAATGCAGTGACAAGCAGCAGTGGCTTCAATTTCAGCTCCTTGCAGTATTGGTAGAATTGGAATGAGTAGGTGTAGACCAGTTAGATAGGGATAGTCTATCAGGGCTCGAAAAATCTGAGCAGATGCTTGGCAGAAAAAAAAAGGGTACAGAAAATTATTTTTTGCTACTGCACACTGGTTGTCCAGATTTTTTTTTTTAGCCTAGATATCTAAAATCCAGGTTGGGCACCTGATCTGTGGTAAAATCAAGTTTTCACAGAGAGATAGAATATATGACCTTATAGTGTGAGAATCCTAAAATATTATATGTCTATTTCTTGGAGCATTCATTGCATTTATAGGTTGCTATTTTGTACCTTCTTTGTGTATCAAATCACCTGCCATCGCAATTCAGATTGTCTATTTCAGGATCTTTTAGCCCTGTCTTGCACTGTCATGTTTTATTTGAGTAGCTTTCAGCTTGTATTCTGAACCTATTTCACTTTATAATGTCAAAATATTTGTAACTAAATCTATCTGAATACGTATTTGAAGTAATTTTGTGTTGCTTTCATGAAGGTAAATTGTTAGAGGCTTCCATTCTAACCTAAATCCAAATTACTGGAGACCCAGATGAGCTGAATCAAATCAAGCATCTATTAAGAGTCAAAGACCACCATAGGAAGAGTGGGGTACAAACAGTTAAGAACCATAAAGAATACAAAAAATAAAATTTCATAGAAAGGTTAAAAAAGTATAAAAACAAAAATCTAAAAAAGGGTAAAAGCAATAAATTGGCATTAAAAACACGACAAACCAATTCTGTCATAAATACAAAACACTCTAATAAATCAGTTAGATGCTTATTAAAACTTGGTTGTGGCACATGTTCTGATGGATTTTAAATATTGTTGCACAAAATGTGGTAACATTATATTGGTATCTGTAGCGGGATTGGTATCTGAAGGCAGCAGGGAAGTGTAAAATTGCTCTCCTCACTGTGTATTTATACAATAATGGTGAAATAAGGCTACTACAAATGTCTTTATAGTGTGGTCACTAAAAAAGTACATATTCTGTTGTTTCTACATGTCTAGGGTTGTGGGGCCTTTGAGCACAGCTGAGGAGAGGGTGTGACATTGTGCCATTAATAGTTACTCATTTTAAACAGGAATAGAAAATGGTTTTGGAAGTGAAGCTGGCCTAGTTTTCAGCTGACTATAGCTTGTTCCTATGGGCCTAGACAGCACCGTTATAACTCTTTTTCAGCTGCATTGCAGATAATATATTGTACACCTGTCATAACCAGATCACTCTGTCAGCAATTTTCTGGGTTAGAAATGTTTCTAACTAGTAGGGCAGGATTTGAATCAAGAAAAAGACTTGTGACTCAACTTAGCTCATAGTGACCAAATGAACCCAATAGGTATTGGGACATTCCTATATACAACTTACAGTCCTGAATCCTATTGGTATGAAATCCTCCATATGGGATTTATATAGTAATAGGATTTATTTATTCATCCTATTATTATGTATTTCTTTATGAAATATTAACTGTTTCTTTATGACATATTAAATATTATGTATGACATATTAAATGTGATAAATATTTATAATAATACGATGTGCTGTACATGAGGCTACCCTTGAAAGGACCATTCAGAAGCTACAACTAGTGTAGAGTGCAGCGACACTCTAAGGGCAGTTTTGGGGGTCCTATATTACTCCATTCTGTGAAATGCACTGACTGGCAATTTGCTTCTGGGTGCAATTCAAGGTGTTGGTTACCACCAAACCATACAGGGCATGGATCCAGAATACATGAGGAACTGTCTCACCCAATGGGACTGGCATGCCCCACCAATGCTGTCAGAGGAGGCATGCTGTGGACCCCAATCCTAGCTGGTGGGATCCAGGAGAAGGGCCCTCTCTGCCATGGCCCCGACTTTTTGAAACATCTTGCCCCCTGAAGTGAGACTGGCTTTCTCTCTCCTATCCTTCTGCAAGAGCCTGAAGAGCTCTATCAGTTGGCTTGGAGCCCCAAGGGGAGAGTATCACACTGGAAGTGGTTGTTGATAGCGGTTTCCACCTCTCTCCCACACATTCTGCTCCCTACCTTCCCATCTTTCAGTTATAGCCTCTATTTTTGTTGTGATTTTATTGTGTAAGCCACCCAGAATCACAGTGTTAGTTTAATAATAATAATAACAACAACAACAACATCAACATCATCAACAACAACAACAACAACAACAACAACAACAACAATAATAATAATAAAGTTGGAAGGGACCTTGGAGGTCATCTAGTCCAACCCCCTGCACAGGCAGGAAGCCCCATACCATTTCAGACAAATGGCTGTCCAGTCTCTTCTTAAAAACCTCCAGTGTTGGAGCATTCACCGCTTCTGGAGGCAATTTGTTCCACTGATTAATTGTTCTAACTGTCAGGAAATTTCTCCTTAGTTCTAGGTTGCTTCTCTCCTTGACTAGTTTCCATCCGTTGCTTCTTGTCCTGCATTCAGGTGCTTTGGAGAATAGCTTGATTCCCTCTTCTTTGTGGCAGCCCCTGAGATATTGGAATAGTAGTATCATGTCCCCCCTCATCCTTTTTAATTTTAATTTAATTTAATTTTAATTTTAATTTAATTTAATTTATAAATAAGTATCATTTTTAATAGAAATGAAAATTTTATTTCTATCCTAACTCTTTGGTAAAAGGATTCATTTGGTTTGGAGTCTGTTTGGAGTTTGGAGTTTGACCAGCCTAAGATATTTCCCACTTCTTGAAAAAGTGCACACTTCCACAGTGGAAGTGAAAAGCAGAAAATATATGTTTTTGTAATGCTATTGTTGTACAGGTTAGATTGGTCAGGAAAAGAACACACTGTTGCTAACAGCTATGTTGCTAACAGCTATGATTTTTCTTTTCTCCTTAAAATATTAATCGTAACATTAATCCTTTAAAAATGAAAGCAGAGCCAAATTGACAGTTTTGCTGAAATTGATTTGTCTGCTCAGGATAACTGCTCCACTGAGAGTTTTAACATGTGAAATATTTTACACTTTGTACTTTGTGGGTCAGCAAGCTTTCCTGGTTTTGCCTTATGTTAGATACTTGTGTTAGATTCTAAATGTTCATCACATAGTCTTCCTGTGCCCTCAAGTTACATTCTGGAGTTATTTTGTTGTAGTTTCTTGATGTAATCAGCGCTTCATAGATAACACAGATAAACATTTTTCCTGTCCTTAAAAATTAAAAAAAAATATTGGAATATCACTACTCATTTCCCTTTGGTTAGGCCTTGTTTATCTCCTTTAACCATAATCAGAGGCAGTGCTTAGAGAAGTGGTGATACATCTATCCAAATCTTGACCAAGTCAAGATCATTACAATCACAATATAATCCACTAGGGGTGTCAAACTCAATTTCATTGAGGGCCATATCAGCATTGCGGTTGCCCTCAGGGGGCCGGGTGGGTATTGCCAGGGTGGGCGTGGCCTACTGGGTGGGCATGGCTAAAGTGCATATGGCCTACTGGGTGGGCGTGGCCAGCTCTACATCTTTCGCATCAAGGGTGCCTATGGGGGCCTGGGCAGGAGTGGGACAGATCTGAAGGTCTCTGGCAGAAGGAAGGTCTCTGGGCCAGGGCCAAGGCAGTGGGGGCCGTTCCCTCACTGTTTCCAGGATGGCTTCGTGGGCCACATGAAACCACTTCGTGGGCCGGATCCGGCCCCCGGGCCTTGTGTTTGACATGTCTGCACTAGGACTGCTTAGATGATTGATATCACTTGATACCACTTTATCAATCATCTCTATATCTGTTTATTTAAAGGGGGGAAAACTAAAAACACAGAGCTCGTTATGGGCATTGAATAGCATTATTCAATTTAGATTAGATGTGGGTTGATTCAAAAAGCTTGCTTAATTTCTGCACTCAGAATATTTGCTGAAAGATAGCTACCACCTTTCCAAATTGATTAAACATACTATATAAAAGTTACAAAATAAACATTTTTATTCCAAAATATTGGCCTATTTTAAACAACAGCATGCATTTTTCTGTCATCACCTATATTTATTTTTGCTTGCTCGGTTTAAGAACCAGATTAATATTTAGAATAATGTTCAAGATCAGATACAGCACGAATACTCATTCGAGTTAAGGTGACCAGCAAATCCAAATTAGAACAGGCTTTGGGGTTTCTAGTGACACTGATATGTAAGGATTATCACTGAAAGTTTTTGCGGTGCAGAGATTAAAAAATAACACTTGATCTGGTACTACCTGTTCTTCAGTTATTATTATTTTTTGTTTAAAGCAGAAGGTGGAAAGAAGCCAGTAATGAAACTCAGAAATCTTGCATCTTTCTCTTCCTCTTTGATCAAACTAGAAGCCAAATCTTCTTTTGGACCTATCATCCAATGTTCTACTTTCTTTCTGGTTAAATAGTCTGGCTGACCACAATGTTATAAAACCTAGAAAGGAGATATAAAATTTTATGAAAGAGACAGATTGCACATAAGAATATAATAATTAAAATATGCACACTACAGAAGATTATTTAAAATATAATATGGAGCTATAATATGCATATGCATTTCTTTTCCATATTATTTGTATTGGTACTTTAAATAGAGTCCAGTTCTGTAGGGTAGTCAGCTAATTTTCTTGCAACAAAATTATAAACAGAAATTATTTATGCAGCAATGTATTAATAATAAATTGAAGTGATTACTAAGCAGAGTTAACCATTTTTGAGACTCCGATAATATAGGTTTTGCATATAAACTCCTTTCAAATTGTAGATGTCTACACAACAATTTTATAAGCTTAATTCATATTTTTTTCTCTGAGCACAAATTTTATGTCTATGTGATAACATTATTTTTGTAAATTATTCATGTAGTTATTTATGTAATTTTATATGCTGCCTAAACATAATGACTCTATGCTGCTTACATCCACAAAAGCATCTGATAGGCAAGTGTTGTCACCACTGTGTTACTGAAGAATTACTAGTAAATGTTGCCCTAGAACTGTGCTCTAGAGCAGTATTTCTTAAAGTGTGGTCTGATTGTATCAATTTTATTTTTTAATAAGGAAAATATCAATAAATATAACCATTTATACAAACAAAAGCTCTTTTGGGTCCTCCATCATTTTTAAAGTGGGAAGAAATCCTGAGAGCAATATGTTAAGAAACAGATAGTTAGGTGCAAAGGATCATGACCATACATTAAATTGCAGTTCAAAAGATTTATTGCTGAAGCCTGTACACAAGAATCTAGTCCACTGAAGTTCAGTACTAAATTGCTGCAAGACTTGGGCCATTAGTGGGAATGAAATAACTCTAAGCTGATAACAGGCTTAACTCCAAACCCTCAACTCTGCCTGATCTTCTCCTGCAGTGATGTACAGTAGACAACTTTAGAGAGCACGGTGGCCCCTGATTTAGTTGAGGGGAAATTTGTGCCTCAGCAAAGTAGCCACTCAAAATGCAGCAGTTGCCCTATGAGAAAGGAAAGTGCCTTAGTCAAAATGATTAGCAGTGCTTGAGGCTGGAGAAATAGGAAAACCACATTTCAAAAACAAAATAGAAAAACAAACCTGGACTGGTGGGTGAGTTCAGTGTGATGATGTCCATTTTTTGCCATCCAGAAAGAATCATTGTGCTGTCTAGATTTGTCATGGCTTTCCTCCCGAGGAGCAAGCGTCTTTTAATTTCTTGGCTACAGTCTCCATCTGCAGTGATCTTGGAGCCCAGGAAAATAAAATCTGTCACTACCTCCATTTCTTCCCCATCTATTTGCCAGGAATTGAGAGGACCAGATGCCATGATCTTAGTTTTCTTAATGTTTAGTTTCAACCCAACTTTTGCACTCTCCTTCTTCACCCGCAACAAGAGGCTCTTTAGTTCTTCTTCACTTTCTGCCATTAGAGTGGTATCATCTGCATATCTTAGGTCATGGGTCTTTGAGCTGTCTCCTGCGGCTTCCAGCCGCCCGGTGCACGCGCACCTCTTCAAACGGGCAGTGGTGCGCGCACACCTCTCCAAATGGAGAGTGGCACCGCCCGTTCGGAGAGGTGCACGCGCACCTCTCTGAATGGGCGGAGGTGTGCGTGCACCTTCCCAAACCTTTGGAGAGGTGCGCACGTACCTCCACGCGAACGGGCAGTGGCGCCGCTCTTTAAGAAAGCTGGCAGCTTTTGGCAGCTCTGCAGACGGGCCGTGGCAGCTTTCCCAACAAGTGGCGCTGCTGCCCATTCCGAGAGGTGCGCATGCACCTCTCCGAACGACCGTAGGTGCGCGCGCACCTCCCCAAACCTTTGGAGAGGTGCACGTGTACCTCCGCATGAACGGGCAGCAGCACCGCTCTTTGAGAAAGCTGCCGTGGCACATTTGCAGGCTGCCGAAAGCGGCAGCTCTGGAGACGGGCCGCGGCAGCTTTCCCAACAAGCGGTGCCGCTGCCCATTCTGAGAGGTGCGCGCGCACCTCTCTGAATGAGCGAAGGTGCGCACGCACCTCCGCATGAATGGGCAGCAGCGCCGCTCTTTGGGAAAGCTGTTGCGGCATGTTTGCAGGCTGACAAAGGCGGTAGCTCTGCAAATGGGCCGTCGCCATCGCGCAACCGGGAACCGGTTCCATCACACATTAAAAAAATGGCAACCGCGCGCATCCGCGCATGCGCAAGAAAAACCCATTTTGCACATGCATGGATGCACCCACACGGCTCCCACTTTTTTATGTGTGATGGAACCGGTTCCCAGTGGCTCTTTTCCTTTTTCAGGTTGCCGACCCCTGTCTTAGGTTGTTGATATTTCTCCCGGCAATCTTAATTCCAACTTTTGATTCATCTAGCCCTCCCTTTCTCATGATGTGCTCTGCATATAAATTAAGTAGGCAGGGCGACAGTATACAGCCTTGCCAGACTCCTTTCCCAATTTTGAACCAATCAGTGCTTCTGTGTCCAGTTCTCACTGTTGCTTCTTGGCCCACATATAGGTTTCTCAAGAGACAAATAAGATGGTCTGGTACTCCCATCTCTTTAAAAACTTGCCACAGTTTGTTATGATCCACACAACCAAAGGCTTTAGCATAGTCAATGAAGCAGAAGTAAATGTTTTTCTGGAACTCTCTAGCTTTCTCCATGATCCAGCGTATGTTGGCAATTTGATCTCTAGTTCCTCTGCCTCTTCGAAATCCTGCCTGTACTTCTGGTAGTTCTCGATCCACATACTGCTTCAGTCTAGCTTGTAGGATTTTTAGCATAACTTTACTAGCATGAGAAATGAGTGCAATGGTGCGATAGTTTGAACATTCTTTGGCACTGCCTTTCTTTGGAATTGGAATGTAAACTGATCTTTTCCAATCCTGTGGCCAATGTTGAGTTTTCCAAATTTGCTGGCAAATTGAGTGTAGCACTTTTACTGCATCGTCTTTTAAGATTTTGAATAGCTGAGCTGGAATACTGTCACCTCCACTAGCTTTGTTGTTGCTCAACTTTTCTAAGGCCCACTTCACTTCACATTCTAGGATGTCTGGCTCGAGGTCAGTGACCACCTCATTGTGATTATCAGGGATGTTAAGCTCATTCTTGTATAGTTCTTCTGTGTAATTTTGCCACCTCTTCTTAATCTCTTCTGCCTCTGTTAGGTCTCTGCCGTTTTGGTCCTTTATCATGCCCATTTTTGCATTAAACCTTCCCTTCATCTCTCCAATTTTCTTGAAAAGATCTCTGGTCCTCCCTATTCTATTGTTTTCTTCTATTTCTTTGCACTGTTCATTTAAGAGGGCATTCTTATCTCTTCTAGCTATTCTCTGGAATTCTGCATTCAATTGGGCATATCTTTCTTTTTCTCCCTTGCCTTTTGCTATTTGCAAAGCTTCCTCAGACAGCCATTTTGCTTTCTTGTATTTCTTTTCCTTTGGCATGGTTTTGGTTGCTACCTGTTCTACAATGTTGAGAACCTCTGTCCATAGTTCTTCAGGCACTCTGTCTATCAGATCTAATTCTTTAAATCTATTTGTCACCTCTACTGTATATTCAACAGGGATATGATTTAATTCATACCTGAATGGCCTAGTGCTTTTCCCTACTTTCTTCAGTTTAAGCCTAAACTTTGCAATGAGAAGCTCATGGTCTGAGCCACAGTCAGCTCCTGGTCTTGTTTTTACTGACTGTATAGAGCTTCTCCATCTTTGCCTGCAGAGCACATAGTCAATCTGATTTCTGTGTTGACCGTCTGGTGATGTCCATGTGTAGAGCAAGTTTTATTGGTTTTTCAGTTAAAGTCTACATATTTAGAAAGCATCATGATGACTGGGTAATCAGAGATTCAATAACAGATTTTTCAGTACATAGTTCAGGTTACATTATCAAAAACATCCTTCTCAATTTCCTTTAACATTTCATACAACCAGTTTAAACTAATAAATTTCTAGAAATAGCGTGGTCAGTTGAAAAATTTGTCAATTCAATTTCATTGCAATATATCTATGTCCTGTTATTAAAGTTTACCTAATTTTAATTTTAATTATATTATTCAAATTTAGCCTTTAACATCCCAGAGCCTTGGTGGAGCAGTGGGCTAATGCCTCCTTAAGTAACACCAGCTGCCTGCAATTAGTGCAGGTTCGCATCCCACCAGGCTCAAGTTTGACTCAGCCTTCCATCCTTCCAAGGTAGGTAAAATGAGGACCCAGATTATTGGGGGCAATAAGCTGACTTTGTACTAATGCCGCTTGGGGGGGCGCGAAAGCCCTAATAAGCAGGCATATACATAGAATGAAGGCTATTGCTAAGCACATTGATTTGTGCTTTAAATTGTAAGCCGCCCTGAGTCTTCGGAGAAGGGCGGGATATAAATGAGATTAAAAAATAATAATAATAATATCCACAACCCAAATTTCCCTTATTTCATTACAGCAGAAACTATAGCATCTAACATGTACACAGTGGCTGAGTAGCTATGTTCTACCTAATAAACATCATCTGTTTCACATCCTAATACATCACATGTTACTGACAGGACCACAGCCTATGTTTATCAATCTACAACTATTTATACACAACTGGATTCTGTTTTAAATTTTAGCTAATTCTTAATTCTTAAATAGAATAATCAAATGTCTTTTAACATCAAAAGTGGGATCTATAAACCAAGTTTCCATTATGTCAGTGCACAAATTAATGTCTAAAATAAGCCTAATAGATACATAAACACATTCTAGTTCTATCTCATAAACATTTTCTATTTTAGATCCTGCTAGATCACTGATTACTAAAAGAATAACCTTTAATGGTTCTCTAAGAACTCACTTTTTAAATCTAACTCAGGCTTTCTTTTTTTGCCAATCAGGTTTCCAAACCAAGGCCTTTGAATATCCAGATAGGTCTGCCTTCGCTCCAATACATATTGTTTGAATTGAAGAAGGCCATCTAGCCATCAGTGATCCACAAAAACGAAAACATTTGTAATCATTATGTTGTTGCCCTATTAGTTTTCATCTCTATATTTGCTCTAAAAACTTTATCTTTAGTTCGGTCTGGATTCCTCTTCCGTCTGGGTTCATCTGCTTTAAGTAAAGAGCCTTATCCAATTTTGTACAATGCTTGGCTATCCAGGCTTTCAGGAAACTGTCTTTGTTGATCTTCCACATCCTCTATATTAGCATCACTATCTTGCACATAGTATACTTCTAAAGTTATAGGCTCTTTTGATGGAGTCAAAAGTTGAGTATTAAGTTTTCCCATAGTTTGTTGTTGGTCCTTAAGGTTATTTGCCATAGTGATAGTTCCTTGTACTTTTAGAGTTGTCGGTTCTTTGGATAGTTGTTGCTTATATTCCTCTGCCACAATAGTAATATTTTCCAATTTTTTTATATTCTGAAGTATAAATTCTTTAGTTGCAGTCTGGGTTTCAATTTGTGTCTTAAGGTTGGCATGTAAATTATTAAATCTGGAGACAGACATCTCAGTGACTCTGTAGATTGTTTCAGGTATGACGTTATAATCAAGCAAGGGTTGATCCTTCTCCATTTTGTAATAATTTTAAATAGTCCTTGGTGGAGGCTATTTTTCAAGAGTCCACCTGCACAAGTCTAAGCCAAATTTCCCGAAATTCCCATGTAACACCTCTGCTCCGCGAGCTGCATTGGTTTCCGGTTGCCCTCCGGGTGAGATTCAAGGTGCTGGTGATGACCTATAAAGCCCTAAATGGCTTGGGTCCGGGATATCTGAGGGAACACCTGCTGTCGGCATCAAGCTCCCTTCGTCCTGTGCGCTCCCACAGGGAGGGTCTTCTCAGGGTACTGCCAGT
The DNA here is from genome assembly GCF_947247035.1 of Vipera ursinii. Lineage (NCBI taxonomy): Eukaryota > Metazoa > Chordata > Lepidosauria > Squamata > Viperidae > Vipera > Vipera ursinii. The sequence continues at coordinate 249,329,074 of NC_139512.1, forward strand.
AAAAGATTGCCGGCGTATAACACCCAGGGGGAGGGCCTTCTCTGTGGGTGTGCCTACCCTTTGGAACCAGCTGCCCGTAGAGCTCAGGACTGCCCCTAACCTTTGCTCATTCCACCGGGACCTGAAGACTTGGCTCTTTGAGCTTTCTGGCCTGGACTGAGAGTATTAATTGGGGTTTTAATTGGATTTTAATTGGGGTTTTATATTTATTCAAGGTTTAAATGTAATTATTTTAACTGTTCTTAATTTTTGTAATTGTTGTATTGTTATTTTAAAAACCTTGTGAACTGCCCTGAGTCCTATGGGAGAAGGGCAGTATATAAGTCTAATAAAGATAAAGATAAATTCATCTCCAGCTGTTTCAGGTTTTTATCTTAATGCCAAGGTCAATCCAAAATGTGAGCAAGCTTGTTTGACAATAGTATTCACTAGATATCCCCAGAGTACTTCAAATCCTTTTCAGACAGTATCTTTTAATTTTTTTATTCTTTTTGTCCCCTTTTTTAGACTAATAGGTAGAATAGTCCATTTCTGTAAATATAAGAACTTTGGGCCAAAAGTAGAAAGGCAGTAAGTCCAATAAATCAGTATAATTTAGTAGAAGGCTGTTTCTTTTCTCTCCCAATGTAGACAAAGGCCGCTTTTGAGGCGGATGGGGAAAAAAAATCCCTTCCCTCTCTCCTCGCAGGGGGAAGCAAATTCAAGAAGCTTTTGACAGGGAAAGCAGACAATTAGGAAAACAAGAAGGCAATTCTCACCCAGTTTTCAAGTGCTTTCAAATACTTTGTTGTGCTTTTGGCTTTGGCAGGAAACGGCTAAATGATGGGCCACTGGAGTGGCTGATCCTTTCTTCTTCGGTTCGGAGAGTAGCTCCAAGCCGATGGGAGGGCCACCGCCCTTCTACCACCAACTATCCCCCGCTCATCGCCCCTCCAGGGTGACTTTCAATCCCTTTACAGGGGCCCCCCGATGAAGAAATCCAGGCGACATGAGGAGCGATTCCTTTGTACATCTGGCTGCACTGAAAATCCAGAACCGGAAGCCAACTCAGTATCATTTTCTCATTCCCCACCTACATTTGATGTTGATGCTTCAGGAAAAGGCTAAGAATCAATGATTTCAACATTAATTAAAACAAGGAAGACTTTCCTCCTGCTGACAGGATATTTAGGAGGAAAATAATTAAATGAGCTATTGTGGCAAATGCAGTATTGATTACTTACCAAGAGCAGCTCCTTGAAGATTATGATAAGCATTGATAATTGATAAGGTCTTTTTTTCTCTCTTCATTTTTTTTTTCTTTCTTGACTCTGTTTTGTGTCTCAGGGAGACACAATGATTGCTCATTTTAAGACTGTATGACCTATTCCAGAAAAACATATTTCCACTGTATGGTGATAATTGTACTTTGGTGCTTTCTTAAAAATAAATTCCTGTTAGTTGAAAGAGTCTTACTGATAAGATTCTGTTTTGTCCAATATTGTAACATGAGCCCTACTACATATGTTCCTATTGTAATGGGTGTTTCATGATGCTATCTGTGTATGCTGTGTTAAGGTTTTCTGATAAGATGTTAAAGCTAAAAATCAGATATTTCCTAACATAACATTTTAGTAAAATAATTCAGTTGCCTTCTGATAACAGATAGTGATTTGTTCAGATGTTAACTTCAAGATTCATTGATATGGAACAAAAATATGCCCCATACTAATTCTTCATTCATAGTTTCTCTCCCACTCCCTGTTTAATTTCATTTCAGCATTCTTGTACTAACATTGAACATCTGGGAATAAATGCCTATATGAGTGTAACTGCAATATATTATGCACTATTCTTACCTTTGGGAAGTTATAATACTTTCAGCAAGTAGTTGAAAAGTAAACACAATCAACCTTCGGACAACTAAGTATTGCTTTGCTTCCCTTCACCATGGGAAGAATGTTTAGTGAGAAATGGAAATCAATATATTTTATTGTAAAAATAATGAGTGTATTGGGTATGACCTTTTTTCTAGCAGTGCATTGGCAGCCCTGTGTGTATTTTGCTAGTAGATTTTGTAAGGAAATGAACAGATTCTGCATTTGAAATATATTTATATCCCATCTTCAAACAGTACCTGTATCACTGTCTTTTCTTTTTTTTCTTCCTCTAATGTAACCCTAAAACAATGATAAAAGAAAGTTCATCTTCCTTAAATTGCCTGTTCCCCCGCTTTAATTTTACAAATTAAACTGTGATGCATCATATTTATTCATTTAAATAAAAGGGTAGTCTTCCTCCCCTATAAATAAATGCAGCAAGGATAATGGCTACATTATGCTAGCTACTGGACAAAGTCATTTGATGGCATTTTTGAAAGACTGTGTTTTACACAGTGATGAGGTTTCCTGCAAACAATGACAGGTTTCTTGGTTTTTAATCAAAGGTCAGAAGTAAGTCTAGTGACCAAAAACAAATTAAAAATGTGTAAAGCCACTAACTATAATGGCACTCAGATGTATGACAAATGTGATTCTATTTCTTCTGGGTCATGACACTCATGAAATGAGGGCATCATAGAATAATATCACAGTTGTGAAAATTTATGACTTTAATATAATAGTTTTATTTCTTCTTTTTTTCCCCTCTCCCACTTCAATAGGAAGTGGAAATTTCTCTAGTTTTTATTTATTAAAAATAATGCCAAATTTGGGAGAGATGTAATTAATCAGTCAGTGGCCTATCCCACATAAAATGTGTGTGTACATGCACAAATTTGCCACTATAAGGATGCTCATTGTTTGAATTTATAACAAAACTGAGGCCTGTCATAATGTGGGTTTTCATTGTGAGACCAAAATGCAAGTTCCAGCAGGAGAATAGATCCAATACTATGGGAAGGATTTTTCTGGATATGCTTATTGCGCAGGTTACTTCCTCGCATCTAAGACCTACTTGTAGTTATAGGGGTAAGATTATGGGAGGAGGGGGAGGAGAAGGAGGAGGAGGAGGATAGATCTTTTTTAAGAGGATACTGCTTAAAAACAAAAAATAGCTTCCTGTTAAGAAAATCCTTTTCCCAAGCTCCCGTTGGCTACCTAAGTTACTCCATAATTTCTGGAGCTTTAAGTCAAATTTGTAATTCTTGCCCTTCACCTTTTAGCAATATTTAGCTGTATTTTATGAAAGTTCCTAGGAAGTAGAAGGGTGAAATAATAATAATAATAATAATAATAATAATAATAATAATAATAATAATAATAATGATAATAATGATAATAATAATAATAATAATAATAATAATAATAATAATAATAATAATAATAATAATAATAATAATAATAATAATAATAATAATTTAATTTCTATACCGCCCTTCCCCCGAAGGACTCAGGGCGGTGTACAGGGCAAATACAATAAAAATACAATGTACAAAAGTTAAAAAAGAATTAAATAATACAGCCCAATTCCAAAAAAATAATAATAATACAATTAATATTAAAATACCCCAAACCCATCAGACCAGGCCAGCTTGTTCAAATAAGTATGTTTTTAGGTCACGTCGGAAGGAGCGAAGGTCGGGAGCCATCCGGAGCTCAACCGGTAAACAGTTCCAAAGGTCTGGCGTGCCCACAGAGAACGCCCTCCCCCTGGGGGTTGCCAGTTGACACTCTTTGACCAACGGCACCCTAAGGAGGCCCTCTCTGTGGGAGCGCACTGGACGAAGGGAAGTTGATGCCGGCAGCAGGTGCTCCCATAGGTAATCTGGACCCATGCCATTTAGGGCTTTATAGGTCATTACCAGCACCTTGAATCTTACCCGGAGGGCAACCGGAAGCCAATGCAGCTCACGGAGTAGAGGTGTTACATGGGAGTATCGGGAAACCCCCACCACCACTCGCGTGGCTGCATTCTGCACCAGCTGAAGCCTCTGAGTAGTCCTCAAGGGCAGCCCCATGTAGAGAGCATTGCAGTAGTCCAAATGGGAGGTCACGAGCGCATAAGTGACTGTACGCAAGGCATCTTGGTCCAGATAGGGTCACAACTGGCACATCAGGCGAACCTGGGCGAAGGCCTCCCTAGTCACAGCTCCTATATGATCTTCCAAAGAGAGCTGTGAGTCTAGCAGGACACCCAAGTTGCGAGCCCTATCTATGGGGGGTAATATCTCACCCCCCATGGTTAGAGATGGAATAATCTGAATTTCCCGAGATGCCGGCACACACAGCCACTCAGTCTTGTCGGGGTTGAGCCGAAGCCTGTTCCTCCCCATCCAGACCCAAACCTCCTCCAGGCAACAGGACATCACATCAAGGGCATCACTGGGGTGGTTTGGGCTAGAGATGAAAAGCTGGGTATCATCAGCATATTGATGATACCCAACCCCAAAACCACAAATGATCTCACCCAGCGGCTTCATATAGATGTTGAACAGGAGTTCAACATGTCCCCTCCCGAGCCGAATAAACCAGCCAGGAGGGACACGGGTCCAATAAACATGTGGTGGAGCTCAGCTTCCCCATAATCCTGTCCACCTCTTCCAGAGTCATAGGATCGAACTCCTCCCAGATGACATCACCAAGACCGCCCATGATGAGACAGGCTGCTCAGATATAGAACCTGGATTTGTAAACAAAACACTCATACAGCTCCAGCCCATTAGAAGCGCTATCTTCTAACTTGTTCTGCCAATACTCTTGCCATTCATGGAACCCTGAATTTTGTTCAAGTTCTTTTCTGCTTCTTTTCTATTTGTTTCATCCTAAAGCAGCTTGAATTTTCAAATAGAGGCCTGTGTGTAGAAGTGTCCATATACAAAGTATTAAAATATTAAACTCTATTTCTCCTATTTAAAAGATACACAATACTACAGTAATTTTGCCTTTCAGTAATTCTTATATACGAGATGCCAGATCACTGCTTTTTCTGATGGTGTTATCTAATGAACGTGAGTAATGCAAAATATTTTTTTTATTTCTTCCTCTGCTTTTGATGGTGAGAGGATGAAGAATAGACATTCTTTTAGCCTTCGTTTGACTTATCTATAAAATGCTGTGATTAATAAGCATTCTTCAGGATTATTGATCATTTTGATAGTATTAGTCTATGAAATCCTTCCCATGCTGATGTAATTCACTCTTTTGATTGGTATTGACTTCCAGTTAGAAAATCACTTAGTGGTTCTCATAGATAAAGCAATGATTGCCTATAAGATGATAAAAGCAAGAATCATGGGACTGGGTCAGACTTTAGGGAAAAGTGGAAAACAACCAAGCTGAAGTAGATGGATATGCTGATCCTATAAAAACAAGATTCAAAGCCATTTCTGAATGATTAGGAAAATCCATTTGAATCCGTTTGATAAGGACATTGATTTTTGGCAAGGTTTTGATGCAGAAATAGCTTTATTTTCCCCAGTGAGAACACTTAGGTGGCAAGTTGTTTTTCAGCATGCTTAAAAATATTAATGGTTACCTTTAAAATCATAAATAGTTTATTGTTCACCTATGCAAGGAACCACCACCTATCTCAATATCGTTTTGTCTCTTTTTGGAGATTTACAGTATTTACTGGGTCTATGGGACAAGGTGTGCTCTTACATTGATCCCAGCTATGGAATTCACTTTAGTCTTTAGTCTTTTCATTTTCCACTACAGAGGAATATAGTATTTTGAAATTGTTTTGAATCTCTCCCTCTCATTATTTGTTTGTATATATGCATTTTTGTAGATGCACATGTACATATACACAGTTACAGATAGAGCATTGGTTTAATTAATAAATCATCAACACATTGTGATGTATAGGAGATCTACAAGTTGGCTCTAAAGTATTTCTATAGACAAGCTTAGTGAATGCTTTATATTTATTTAGTTATTATAATGGCATTTCTATTCTTCTGCATAATCATAAGAAGACCTACTGTAGCTCTCTGGAGAAGTCCATGAAACCAGGAAAAGTGGAAATAAATGGGAAGAAATAAACAGTAAAATGGATGGACTTAATTATAGTGATGATGGGTGCATCACTGGAAGACATAAACTATCAGGGACAGTATGCACTGGAAAAAATCTATGTAATCAATAAGAGTTGATATTGAACTGATAGTACATAATCAATCAATTTCTGTTCATTACAAATTTGTTTATAAAAGCTAAAAAAGATCAATTTTTTGAAGAAAACGGCATGGACTAAGTATTATTAAACTGAATAAAACTCAAAGCTAAAAAAACTAAAACCAATCTACTACAATCTATGCTTCAGGAGGAGTTAATAGCTGGAGGAAGAATGTGTAAAAAGATGGATTTTTTTTAAAAAAATGGTCTTGAGGCATGTTAAATATAGATCATAGCTGTCACTGCAAAGAAGACCCAATTCTATATCCCTGCCAAGCAGCAGTTCAAAAGCTATGAAATTCTGACTGAAGTCTGAAGTATCTGAAGACTGATATAATTGGACAGTAATGTGACCTGGTGCTGAATTATTTTGGACTTTGACATCTACAAGCAGTATCATAAATCTGGCACAAGAGCACATGCAGATCTTTTAGTTGTGCTATAATTTGTATGTTACCTATGTCCCTGTCATAAACTAGCATTAGATGAAAATACTGGCCAAATCCCAAGGGCAACACCAAATTGAATGCATCACAGTAAACCAGTCTTGAGGTTATCAGTGCATTAATCAGCATGGCTGAGTGATTCCTATTCAGTAACAAGTACTTCTGATATACCAGCTTAAACTGTTAGTGGAGGCTTTTAATCACATGTGCATATATATTTCTATAGGCACTGATTGAGGTATGAAAACATTTAGCATCAGCTCCACCCAACCTTTCATTTTTACTGTTTGATATTGCAAGTTTATACTATTCTTTTAAGGACTGAGTGCTTAGATCTGGATGAACACTTTCAGTATGAATAGTGGAACCTGTTTCCAAGGCAACAGAAGTACATTTATCATTTGATGTCTGTCTTTCTCACTGGTGCATAAAATCTTTGTGAATGAGCCATGGACCTGATTCCATATACTTATTTTGCAATTTTCTCACTCTATTCCACACTTCTAAAATCAATAAAATTTATGTCATAAAGCTGGAAGAATATAAAGTATTTTAACGTAATCAGAACTGTACTTTTCCCTAAATGGAAAAAAATAGCGATAATGATGGCTGCCTAAGTCAAATTTTATCTCCTGATATATCTTTTATTTATTTCTTAGATTTATACTATACATGCTGCTGTCTAGCCCTCAAAACCTTCTAAGATAGTTTAGACTCAGAGAGATTCAAAGTCATTCAGGGAGTTTAATTGACTAGACTTGGGTTTACCTTCTCATGGTCCATCTTTTGAACCAGTATCTCATGCTGAATCTCTTATCCAAACATTTGTGATTGTTTAAAGAAAATATTGTCCTGGCAAGAAAAACTAGTGCTACATGTAGGGATTTCTAGTCATTAGACTTGGATTCAGAGGCAGTGCATATAGAGCACCCAGAAACATGTCTTTTGGAACACTATATTAAACTTCCTTTTTAAATTTGGTATATCAAAAGTAGATTCTCCTAACAAATAATTATATGCAGTAATCATAAGATTGTGGTTTTTAAGACTAGTTGCAAATAATGATGGACACAAGGTCTGCATTTGATGAAGAATTCACTCACTTCAAAAAATTTCACTCCAGTATATGGTGAACTTATATTTGGCCTGAATTTGTATTATCTCAAATTGACATTTACCAATTATTGTAGCTCTGGACAACAAGAAAAGGTTAACAGTTGGATGGAGATCTTGACAGTTATACAATGAGTGCAGTAACAGGTCTCTGTCCAATTGTTAACCTTTCCTTATATGCCTTCCTTTTGCAACAACAGTATATAGGTATTTAGGCGCATTGGAAAAATATGCTAATTCTTTTCAGGGAGGAGGTATATGCCATTGGAACAAAAGATAGGAAATCTGGTTGTAGTTTTGTGTAACTTTGGAAAAATTGATTAGTTCAGAGATTCAGGGTTGTGGAGAAAACAACATAAGGTGATATAGGAAAATCTAGTTTTAAAACTGATTTCTTCAGAGAATACAGAAGTATTCAAGGCCTCTTTATGAAAGGAGCATAGGGAAATTTACTAATTGTTCATTTTGAAACTGTATGACCCCCTACACCAGAGAGATAAATGTCATCTGTATGGTGATGATTGCACTTTAGTGCCTTCTTAAAAATAATTTCCTGATAGTTAAACAGTATTATTGATAAGATTCTCCTTTGTCCAACATTGTAACATGAGCACTGTTATGTTCCTGTTGTAATGTGTGTTCATTATGCTATCTATGGGTGCTACATTAAGGCTTTTCTGATGAGATGTTAAAGCTACAAATCAGATATTTCCTAATTTTGCTAATATTTTAACAAAACATTTAATTTGTGAAAATAATAGAAATACTAAGCACCAAAAAGCCGAGCATTCCTATGTTCTTGTATTTTAGTAGTGTTTAAATATACATCTTTCTTGCCTGTTGAAATAAGTAATAGCTTTACTTCTTAAGGTGAACTATTACTTTTAAACTCAGACTTAAAGAATCTCAATATGCTAAATGGAAATTGAAAATACAATTTATATTGTATGTATATTATAGTGGTGTATATGATGTCAATTACTTTAGGAGAGCCGTGTTGGTCTATGGTGGCCAAAAAATCAGGTAGGAATCTGGTAGCATCTTTTTTCACTAACATGTTATACAAAGTCAAAAGTTTTTGTGAGCTGCAGCTCATGTCATCAGAGGTATTCCATAACCAAATTGATGTAGGGTTTAAAATGGGGTGAGGTGAAGCAAGATTGGATAGAAAGGGAGGGGAAGATAGATTGGTTACACATCTTACACATGAGACAGATTGTAATACTTTATTCTTTAAGAACTGTATATTAATGTAATAAAAACTCATTATGTTTTCAGAGACCTTTTGAAATTGCCTGGAACCTTTTGATCTATGTAAGTTTAGCAATTTCTCACTTGATGATGCTTTTAAAATTCCATTTTTCCCAAAACAGTTACACTGAGGTCTGGTAAACAGTATCCTGGGATGTCTGAATGCTCTGATATTACTGTGTCTTTGATCTGAATCCTGATATCAAACTTGTGTCTATTAATTAATAATGTTTTTTAAATAATTTGAGCTGAAAGTTGTAGGTGACTAGCAGGGGCTTTCTGTTCTATTTCTGTGGTCATTTTTAATAAGTTGTCTTTGCAAATTGATTTGGTTCTATTGATTTGCCTATTGATCCCAATGGGTGGATAGGTCAGGCAACCTGAGCATCTCTATCAAGTGGGTCAGAACAAATGCTGTTGTTGTTGAGAAGAGCAACTAAGATGATTAAGGTCCTGGAGACTAAAACATAGAAGAATGGTTGCAGGAATTGGGTATAACTAGACTAGTGAAATGAAGGATTAGGGGTGATATGATAGCAGTGTTCCAATATTTAAGGAGCTGCCACAAAGAGGATGGGGTTGACCTATTCTCCAAAGCACCAGAAGGCAAGACAAGAAACAATGGATGGAAACTAATCAAGGAGAGAAGCAACCTAGAACCAAGGAGAAACTTCCTAACTGTGAGAACAAATAACCAGTGGAAGATCTTGCCTTCAGAAGTTGTGGGTGCTCCATCACTGGAGGCTTTTAAGAAGAGACTGAACAGCCACTTGTTTGAAACAACATAGGGTTTCCTACTGGAGCAGGGAGCTGTACTTCAAGACCTGCAAGGTCCCTTCCAACTCTGTTGTTCTGTTCTGTTATTCTGCTGCATAAAACCACACAAATGATAGATTTGTGGTCTATTCAGACATAAACTGGAAACATGTATGTATATAGATTTCCTATATTGTGTGTTTATATTTCCATTTTGTAGTTTTATGGTGATATCAAGGAAGTAGACTTGTTCCATTGATAAGTCTAGGCTGGAGTTCATGGTGGATTAGAGTTGTTGATGAAAATGTAATTAATTAATCTCAAGTCAAAGAAGAGATTTAGGAAACAAAAGTTAAGAAAGTGTTCCTCTAGCCGTTAAGATGTTGGTACTGGTATATTGAGAGGCCATACATGTGTTTCTGGCTGTCCCACTGATTTGTAGGTACATATATTGCCAAAGGCAAAGAAATTACAGCTCAATACAAAGTCAACAAGTGTAATTGCAAGGTGTACTGTTGGGCCTTAGTGATTATGATCTTGATATCTGGAAGTCCACAAATTTGACATCAGGACTCACAACAAGAACATATCAGCATTTCAGTATCCTGGAATATTCTAACAAAGAGTGAGAGTTCAAAAGCACTATCATGTGAGAAATGGCTGAACTCGCATGCATCAAAAGATTTCAGTGAATTTCAGTCAATTTCAGACTATTTACTTATTTGGCCATGCATTTCATAGGGTGACTCTAGGTGGTATATGTACCAGGCAGCATATGACTCTGAATGGTATACCATAACATACAACCCTTGGTGCTCAAACATAGAACATGATCCTACTCACAGAAAAAACACATCAACAGCAGTAAAGCTCAACTAACTTCCTGACTCAGATGCCTGTTAACTGATAAGGCATTTGCAATCTGTCTCAGATATAACCTGCCCGTGTATTACCAACCTATATTTTCCTCTCTCTCCCCTCCCCCACTTTTTCTTCCCTCCTCATCCCAATTTAAACCCTACAAATTTCAGAAACTGTACAACATCTAATGACATGATCTGCAGCTTATAAAAAATTATGGCTTTTAATAAAATTAGTTAGACAGAAAAGATGATACCAGTCTCTTTCTGATGATCAAGTCAGTATCTTTTTTAAAAGGAGAGATTTCTTTTCATTATGCTGTGTCTCAATTCTTCTAAATTCTGAGGATATGAAGGCATTTTTGTAGTTAACATTCTGCAACTTATATTATCTTAAATTTACAAATTTCTTAGGATTCACTGGGTAAATATTGGTATTCTTAAAATAATGTTGCCTATGATGTCAATATTAATATTAATGAGAAAAACTATCCCCTCTCCAAAATAGCTGTTTTTTACTTGGGTCAAATTACAAAGTGTTTTTTTTAATTGTTTGAAGGCTTGCTGATATTCATATTTTGCCCCCAGTTGGGATAAACTGCAGTGATGAAAATAAAATCTTTTCTGCTTTTTTAATTATACCCCAGGGCAGAGTTTTAAGTGTGTCAAGAAGTGAGAGAACACCAGCTTTAATAGGCTTATCGTGCAATTTTACAGTTCATAAAACAGTAAAATTTAATCTTGAGACCAGAAGATTTATTAAATCTCACTCAGCAAAATGGATGCAGGAGTCAGTGAGAATTAAGAGAAATTATTCCAGGGACTATATATTTTATTACACTGTGGAGGTGCAGGACAACTTGTTCCTTTAGGCTGTTTCCACCCAATCACTTGCCAACAATCTTTGTAATTACTATTACTAACTGTGTATGTTTTAGGAGCAGAAAAATATACATGTCTTTTTCATGCATTCAGTCATGTTAAAATTACAATTTGGTAGCAATGTTTGAAGGGACTGCATCCGAAGGAAGTAACATGAGGCTCTAGGTGCCTGTGGAGATGTTCACTCATCCAGTCAAAGTTGTCTCAAAGATGCCTTTTCTCTTCAAAAGGCAACTGGACTGTTTTGTTTTCTTGAGAAAGAAGAAAATGTTTTGCTTCTCATCTAAGAAAGATCTGTTCTGATGGCAGGGGGAAGGAAGGATAGGTACTATTGTGTTTCCCTGAAAATAAGACACGGTCTTGTTTTTGGGGGTGTTGCCCCCAAAACAGGCACCAGGTCTTATTTTCAGGGCTGTGTGTGTCTTTTCCACTCACCTCCAGCACTGCCCAGCCAGCCCACTTCTTCTGCAGCTGAAGGAACAGCTTCATTCTGCAACTGAGAATGGAGCTCTGGCCTGCATATCGCAGTCAGAGGCCTTTCTGGAAAGTCACTGCAGCCGAGAACTGAGCTATGGATCTGCTGCACAGTTTTTCAGAACCGAGCTTTGGATTGAATCCATAGCTCATTTCTCGGCTGCAGTGGCCTTCCAAAAAGGCTTCTGATTGCAAAATGCAGGCCTGGGAATGCTGCAGAAGAAGTGGGCCAGAGAAGAGAGGCCTGGCTGCAAGGTAGGTGGGTGTGGAGTGTGGGCGGCAGTTCCACACCACCAACCCCACCTTACTTGATTTTTAGGTTTGTGCCTCAGCCCAAAACTAGGGCTTATTTTTGGAGTAGGGCTTATATTATGCCCACCCCAAAAAATCAAGCAAAGGTTTATTTACGGGATAGGTCTTATTTTCGGGAATGGTATCCTTCCATCCCCCAGCCATCAGAACTCATAAAGCTTCTTGAATGAGAAGCAAAACATTTTCTTCTTCTTTCTCAAGGAAAAAATAATAGTTCAGTTGCCTTCTGAAAAAAAATAGCACTTTGTAGCTCTAGATCAGGCATGTCAAACTGCTGGCCCATGGGCCGGATGCATCATACAGAAACCGCACCCACCCCATTGCTGGCAATGGGGAAAAAGTCACGATACTTCGTGTGACGTCATGTGACATCATGAGTTTGACATGCCTGCTCTAAATCATGGGTGTCAAACTGGTCATGTCACGTGATGTTTTGCTACCCCCCGCCGTGGGTGTGTGGAACCAGTTAGATGGTACCGCCCCAGACGCTTAATGGATCCCGCGAGGTTCCAGGCAGCGCTGGGGTCCCCACCTGCCTCCCCCACTCACAGCTCGGCAGACGCCTTAGTGGAAGCTTGGGAAAGGGCAGCCACTGAGGCTTTTGACCGAGTTGTACCCTTGCGGCCCCTGACCCGATGCAGATCCCGTCGAGCTCCATGGTTCTCCGCGGAGCTCCGGGAGATGAAGCGTCAGAGACGGGGCCTAGAGAGCGGTTGGAGGTCCAGCCGATCCGAATCCGACCGATTGCAACTAAGAACCTACATTAGGTCTTATCTTGCTGCGATAAGGGTGGCGAGGTCTAATCACTTCGCTACCCTTATCGCGTCCGCAGATAATCACCCGGCCGCTCTGTTTAGGGTGACTCGCTCCCTTCTTAATCAGGAGGTGAGGGAGGAACCCTTGCAGGGTCGTGCCGAGGAGTTTAACAATTATCTGTCGGACAAAATCTCTCAGATTCGGACCGGTCTGGACTCTGACTGGGCAGAGTCTGGCGATCAGGACATGGGCGGTCTTGTCGATATCACCTGGGAGGAGTTTGATTCTGTGACTCCGGAGGAAGTGGACAGGATTATGGGGAGACTGAGCTCCACCACATGTTTATTGGACCCGTGCCCTTCCTGGCTGGTTTATGCAGCCCGGGAGAGGACACGCAGCTGGTTCCAAGCAGTTATATCAGCTTCTTTGAGTGAGGGTAGCTTCCCTGCCGTCTTGAAAGAGGCGGTGGTGAGGCCCCTCCTCAAGAAGCCTGCCTTGGACCCAGCTGTATTGAACAACTTTCGTCCGGTCTCCAACCTTCGCTTTCTTGCGAAGGTTGTTGAGAGGGTGGTGGCGCATCAGCTCCCTTTGGTCCTGGATGAAGCGGATTATCTAGACCCGTACCAATCGGGTTTCAGGCCCGGGCACAGCACGGAGACGGCATTGGTCGCGCTGGTGAATGATCTCTGGAGGGCTCGGGACAGGGGTCATTCCTCTGTTCTAGTCATATTAGACCTCTCAGCGGCTTTCGATACCATCGACCATGGTATCCTGCTGCAGCGTCTCAGGGGATTGGGAGTGGGAGGCACGGTTTTACAGTGGTTCTCCTCCTATCTCCAGGGATGCTCGCAGTCAGTGTTGACAGGAGGGCAGAGGTCGACCGCGAGGTCTCTCGTTTGTGGAGTTCCTCAGGGGTCAGTCCTCTCGCCTCTCCTGTTCAACATCTATATGAAACCGCTGGGTGAGATCATTCGTGGCTTTGGAGTTGGGTATCATCAGTACACTGATGATACCCAGCTTTTTCTTTCGACCCCAAACCACCCCAGTGATGCCCTCAACGTGATGTCCCGTTGCCTGGAGGCGGTTCGGGTCTGGATGGGGAGGAACAGACTTCAGCTCAACCCCGACAAGACCGAGTGGCTTTGCATACCTTCATCCCGGGTCTATTCGGATATTCCATCTCTTTCTATGGGGGGTGAATTATTACCCCCCGTAGATAGGGCTCGCAACTTGGGAGTCCTCCTAGATTCACGGCTCACCTTGGAAGATCACATGGTGGCTGTGACTAGGGGGGCTTTCGCCCAGGTTCGCCTGGTGCGCCAGTTGCGGCCCTATCTAAGCCGGGATGATTTATGCACGGTCACTCATGTGCTTGTGACCTCTCGTCTAGACTACTGCAATGCTCTCTACATGGGGCTTCCCTTGAGGACCACCCGGAGGCTCCAACTGGTACAGAATGCAGCCGCGAGAGTTGTGTTGGGAGTCTCCCGATACTCCCATGTTACACCTCTGCTCCGTGAGCTGCATTGGTTACCGGTTGTCTTCCGGGTGAGATTCAAGGTGCTAGTAATGGTGTTTAAAGCCCTACATGGCAGGGGTCCGGAGTACCTTAGGGAACACCTGCTGCCGGCGTCTACTTCCCTCCGCCCTGTGTGGTCCCACAGAGAGGGCCTCCTCAGGGTGCCACCAGTCAGAGAATGCCGACTGGTGGCCCCCAGGGGGAGATCCTTCTCTGTGGGCGCCCCGGAGCTATGGAACCAGTTACTGGTTGAGCTCCGGACGGCGCCCGATCTTCGTTCCTTTCGCCGCGATCTGAAAACATACTTGTTCGAGCAAGCCGGCCTGGCCTGAGGGGGGATTGGTGGGGTTTTTTACTATTTTTATTGGGGGTTTTTTACCATGTATCAACTGTATTTTTAATCGAGCATGTATTTAATTATTTTTTATTTTTTTTAAACTTCTGTGTTTTATTCTTGCCCTGTACACCGCCCTGAGTCCTTCGGGAGAAGGGCGGTATAGAAATATTAATAAATTAAATTAAATTAAATTAAATGTGTCATGACATATTGCGACTTTTTTTTTTTGCATTGCCGGAGCTGGAATGGGTGCAGCTTCCATATGAGGCAACTGGCCTGTGGGCCAGCAGTTTGAGACCCCTGCTCTAGGTGGTGCAACCCTGAAAGATTGTATTAATTTTATTATGTCTTACATTAGATGAAATGAATGTTGGAAAATTACTGTGGGTGAAATTTCAAGTTTAGTTTGTATCCAGCAACTTCTAGTCAATGCATGTGCACCACTCAATACAGCTAGGGGATAAAAGCTTTATATTTATTAAGCATCAAAACATTTAATTGGCAAAAATGGAGCAAAGGGCAAGTGTAAACAGGGACACTAGAATGTCCATGATTTATACAAATCTCTATATCTATCATAGCTGCTGGAAACAAAACTGTGAATGATAAGAATTCACAGCAGCAGGTAGAGATGGAAGGTAGGACACCAGAGGATCCCTCTTTATCTGGCACTACAAAGGAAACAATTTGGTGAAGGAAGATGATGCATATATAGTGGCATGAATGGCCCGTGGTCTCAGGTTTCTCAGGAGGAAGATGTAATGCTGTTACATAACTTGACACCTGGGAAAGTAGGAAGTTTGAGAAATCAACTCAAAACAACTTCAACTGGATTGGGTTAAATATAAATTGAAGCTGAAGGTGTTTCATAGGCTTTCATGATGCTGTTACAATATACAAATGGCATTGAAGTATACTCTAGACCAGACATGTCAAACCCGTCGTGAGATGTATTGGGACTGTTTTGCCATTGCCAGCAATGGGGTGGGCGTGGCTTCTGGATGACATGTCTGGCCCACAGGCCAGTAGTTTTACACCCCTGCTCTAGACTGCTAGCAACTCCAGATCTTCCCAAGTCATAGGACTGACATTAGTACAGCATTCCCAAAGTGGTGGATAGTGATTCTGCCTTTCAAAATCAATTATCAACAATAAAGAAACAAGTAGACAAAAAATATTCTGCAGGCTATCACTTGATATAGAATCCGTGAAGTCATTGGAAAAGATATTCAAATGTGATGTGTTTATATCTACAGAAGTTTGCAAGACATTATATTCCCTATTACAGTCTATGAAAGTAAAAGTTGAGGCAAGATAAGAATAATATTGACATTTTTGAACTTTGGTGTTGGGGAAGACTCCTGAGAATACTTTGGACAAGTAAGAAACAAACTGATGGATCATCAAACAAATCCAGAGTTTTTACTTATGGGACAAGCTCAAATTACTTTGGACTCAAATACCTAACTTTCTGGAGAGATATCTAATGTGGAAGGAAAGAGAAGAAAATGACAAACAGAGCAAGATAGAAGGAATCATTTACAGTGGCAATGAATTGAAGGACCAAGTTAGAGAAAGACCATCATAGAGAAAATCTATATATGTGGTTACTAAACATTGAAAACAGCTTGATGGCACATAATCAAAAATATCAAAGATATTGTGCTGCAATTAAACAAATTTATTTTGTCTGTGCTTTCAGACTGTGATTTTTTTAATGGATATTATCACAATGATATGGTAGGAACCAGGGCTTTTTTCTCATAGAACGTTCAGAATGGCGTTCCGGCACCTTTTTTTTTTGGAAAAAAAAAGCTCCCTCTATTGGCTTTCGAAAACCTATTGCAGTGGTAGGCAATCTTGACTCTTTTTTATGACTCGTGGACTCTCAGCCACGCTGAGGGGAAAGAGAGAGGTTTCCAAGCTGAGCCATACTGGCTCAGGAATTCTGGGAGTTAAAGTCCTTGAGTCATAAAAGAGCCAAGGTTGCCTACCCTGCACTAGAGGAGGACATTAAAATTATTTACAAGGTTATTTCTTTAGGAAGTAAACTTTTAGAATCTAAAACAGCTAATTCAAAAAAGCCAACAGGAAAGAACCTCACATTTTTATCTGCTTCCGTCTTTTGGAAAGTAAAATTAGATAACAAAATAATCCATTTCCTATGTTAACATCTCTGCAATGAAATCAATAAAGGTAACAGGAAAGAAATGAGAAACATTTTTCTCAATGTAATATGTCTAATTTAACTGATGCTAGAAAAAAATAGTATCTTTTGTATACTGTATTACAACTAAACCATTTTAAATTAAAAAATTCTTAAGAATGAAATATTCTTAATTTAGACTTTACTTTTACTGTTTGGACTGTTGTGTGTTTTGAAAAATAGATTATTTAGAATCTAGTTATGTTTCACTTCAGTCTTTAAATAATTAGCCTAGTATATACATAACAATATATGATGTTTTCCATGGTGAGGTTAACATCAGTAACAACATTTATTAAAAAGGCTAAAATAATTTCTGGTGGTATTATCTGTACATTAAAAATTTTGTTTAGTCACAATCTTTCACTTTTCACATTCTGAACAAGCAGTGGTCATGTATCCTAGCAAAAGATGTTACATATGTGCATAAGTGTAGTCAGTAGCATATGCCTTTTAAAAAATATCAAACATGTAAAGAAACAAAAATAAGTCCAAAATATCTGTATTACATCCAGAAATGCCAACTCTGCAACCAATATTTCTCATCCATAACTATGGCACCCTAAGGATACCTGCATACATGCAAATGCTTCTCTGGGATCTGTATCGCAGCAGGGATTGCTTTTTCCTTCCAGTAACAGATTGCTGCGAAATACCAAACATGGCCTTGAGAATTCCAATGTTTGTTTCAAAATTTTCTGGATGTGGTTGGAAAGAGGCCTAGAAATGCCAGCACAAATACCTCACACTTGCTGAATGTGCACACACAACTAATTACAATCTTCAATTATATGTGATCTATCTAAAATGATATATATCACAACTGCAACTTGCAAACCATTCTGTTTTGTGGCAAAACAATCCAGGACAAGCTGATCAACCGAGCTTAAAGAGGACTCATTAACACAATTTTTGGGAAGGAAAGAAACAGAAAGACAGTTTAACATCTTCCTGTTGATGTTGTGTTATGTAACATCTTCTGGGAGTTGAAGTCCACAAGTCATACAAGAGCCAAGGTTGCCTTCGCCTGGCCTATTGGCTTTTGAAAGCCAATAGGAATTGCTGCTGAGCATGCCAAAAGACCCGGCCGGCAAACGTTGCACAGGCAAGTTGTCTGCAGTGAAGGCAGGAACTTTGCACCCCTCCCTGCTGTCCAAGTACACCATCTCAACTAGATAAGTAAGATATTATTTGCAAATAGGATGGCAATAAACAATATACAAATAAAATAAATAAATAAATAAATAAATAAATAAATAAATAAATAAATAAATAAATAAATAAATAAATAAATTTAGGCTACATCAGGGCTTTTCAACCTTTTCAGAAATTGTACCACTTTTAGGACATGACAATATTCAAGCACCACCAGTGCTTAACAAGGTGTCAAAAACCTGATGACTAAAAAAAGGGGGGGTATTTTGGGTTTCATTTGTTAGATTCATTTATTGTTATAGAAATGGCTAGTTTATAATATTATAGAAAAGCTGAGGTTGAGGTTCAACGTTAATGCTTCCTTCTACTCCGGTAACAGAAGAAGTCAGAAGTCAGTGCCTTTTTTTTTTTCTCTTCTCCCCGTCACTTTTCCCTTTTTCTCTCACCCTTCGCTCGCAAAAGCCCCCCCACTCACTCACACTTTGCTCACAAAAGCCTCCAGTCGCTCTCACTCACTCCTCCGTCTCTTTCAAAGGCACCTCATTCAGTCTCTCCCCCACTCATTCCATCTCTTTCAAAGGCCTCTTGCTCACTCACTCATTTACTGCGCTGTCATTTCCAAATACCATTTGCTCATTCACTCACTTACTGACCCATTGGTTACAAACGCTTCCAAATGCCACTTGCTCCCTCCCTCACTTACTGCATTTGGAAGCAACGGGGCAGTAAGTGAATGAGTGCTGGTGCCAGAGGCCATCAGCTGTTTGGCACCGGAGACCACTGCCATGAGGAACACAGCTCTGGGTCAGGGTTCGGAGCAGCTCCGGGTGGGGGCTCAGCACAGGTCTCAGCATGGCAAACGCAGCTGTGGTGAGGGGAATCCCTGCGGTATGTGGCTCCGAGCCACAGGGGTGGGGGTGCAAAGGACAGGTGGCGACGCCATAGCAAGACACCGGCATCGCTCCCAGTGACAGCACCTCTGAGTTCCAGCACCTTTTTTTTTTTTTTTTTAGAAAAAAAGCACTGGTAGGAACTGCTATTGAATCTGCTTTATCTCTGTGCAGTATGTTCTTACCTAATCTGATTATAGAAATATAAATATTCTGTTGCTATGACAAAGCTTACTGGAAACCTGTATCAGGAAAGTTACTTTAACATTGTTTTTAATCTATTTTTGCCAAAAGTTTAGTGACTTGAAAAAAATAGCAACAACAAACCATAGTTATCACTGAATTTCGCTAAAGTACAAATACATATTCAAAAGTATATTCTTTTTAATTTTCAGACAACATTTGGCTTAATTTTATTAGAATTGATAAATTGAGAAAATGTTAACTTCAAACAAATACTAACTTCAAACATTTTGTTATAAAATAATCCACTGAAAACAACCAGGAAGATATTATGCAATATAATACCAGTACTGTAGTGCTTTTGTCTTAGTTTAAGTGAAGTGAACCATTGGTACAAGTAATAAAATTTCAATATACCATATGTGACCTGCCTGTAGAGAGTAAAGGAGATGATTTTGACAAAAATAAGCAAGAACCATTACCAAGGTAAAAGGAGAAAGTCTTGAGAAACAAAATAATATTTGGAAGTGGCTCATGCAAGTCCCTCCTTGATTCACTGGAAGGAGAGGAGTATAATCAAAATTCTGTCATTTACAGCCCATCTCTGGTCTTCCTGTGAAGCTGTTTTCTAATTTCCTCTACTCGGGGGGGGGGGGCTAACACAACTTAAGGAAGTGCTTTTTCTTACAGAAATATATTATTCCTTCTTGACATTTTTCTAGTGTATTGAAGAGGCTCTTTTCTTTCTCTTGATGAATATTTGAAGGATGGGCCTCACTCATCTGATCGAGCTCACCAATAGCTTTTGTGCATGCGCAGAAGCAGTTTTGTCAACTAAGGCAAAGTGGTAGCACTTAGTCACTTGAAGGACTTTATGTAGGCACTTAAAATCTCCATTAAAGCAAAGCACCACTTTGAAGATCTGTGTAATATCTCAGTTGAATCTAGAAACAATTAATCAACATGAATTCTTATCTGCTAGAGGGAGTTAACAGCTAGCTAATGGCTTTTTCAGTACTGTACTATATGCAGAAAGCTGAAAGTTGAAATTGTAACAAGTCTGTGTTATCTAATTCCAGCAAACAAATTGGGTTGTGCTTTCTTTATAGTCTTTCAAGAGATTAATTTTCATAATGAATGCACAACTAATTATTCGTACATTTTGTGTTATCCAACATTATCCCTGAAGGATGAGCTTCAATAACACAACAGAGATCTATTAAATAGTATATTTTGTACATCAAGTGGACTATTGATACAGTCAGTTCTAAATTATACTTATATCTATTGCAAATTTGGCATTTTTCATTAGAAGGGATTATTTATCTCATGACTTCTGCATTCAACATATCATTATGATGAAGGCAGGCAGGCAGGCAGACAGGAATATAGATAATAAAGTCACTTTTTCTCAGACCAATCCATCTCATAGAATTATGGTTGTGAGGAAAATAAAAGGAGGGAGTACTATCTATGCCACTTTTAATTGTGCAAGATGAAAGAGTTCTAATAAATAAATAACTATCATGCCTTCATTTGTATATCAAGGCAATACATTTCTTTTACATGAAGAATAAAATAAGAGATTGGACAGCCATTTGACTGGAATCATATAGAGTCTCTTGCTTAAGCAGGGGGTTGGACTAGAACAGATATGTCAAATTTGCATCACCACGTGACGTTGCACAATGTATTGGGACTGTTTTGCCATTGTCGGCAATGGAGTGGGTGTGGCTTCCACGTGATGCATCTGGCCTGTGGGCTGGCAGTTTGACATCCCTGGACTAGAAGACTTCCAAGGTCCCTTCCAATTCTGTTATTCTGTAATTCAGTAAATCCAGTATCTAGTGGAATGCATATCATTCATTTCCCTTACTCAAAAACTTTTTCTAGAGATAGCAATGTTCCAGTATCTAAGGGTCTGCCACAAGCAGAAGGGGCCAGGTTGTTCACCAAAGCCCTAGAGGAAAGGATGAGAAACAATGGTTGGAAACTGATGAACGAGAGAAGCAACCTGGAATTAAGGAGAAATTTCCTGACTTTGAGAACAATCAACCAGTGCAACAGCTCACCCCCAGAAATTGTGGGCACTCCATCACTGGAGATTTTTAAGAAGAGATTAGACATTCACCTGTCTGAGAAGGTATAGGTCAGGGGTAGGCAACCTCGGCTCCTTTATGACTCATGGACTTCAACTCCCAGTATTCCTGAGTCAGCTGACTCAGGAATTCTGGGAGTTGAAGTCCATGAGTCATAAAAGAGCCGAGGTTGCCTACCCCTGGTATAGGTTTTCCTGTTTGAGCATGGGCCTGGACTAAAAGTCTTCCAAGGTCCCTTCCAGCTCTATTCTTTTCTATTTTATTCTATTCATTTTAACATAGTGAATCAATAAAATATAATTCCATGGCAACTTTGTCTGGTTGAGTAATATTCATAACAACCCACAATAACAATTTCTGAATTATTAATCTGATTGATCGTATATTTACTTTACCCATATATATATATATATATATATATATATATATATATATATATATATATATATATATATATATATATACATATATACATACATATATATATATATATATATATATATATATATATATATATATATATATATATATATATATTTATTTCGGGGGTTTTCCCACGTAAAATTGAAGGTGTAAGAGCAACGTTTCGATGAAATCTCATCCGTCATCCTCAGGCTGGTGGCTTCAGCTTCGTTCTTCTGGGAGAAGTGTGTGGTAGTGGCTGTTTGTTCCTCTTTTTTAAACTGCCAGAGGGGGTGTGTTCTGTGGGTGGAGGTGTGCTCTGATTGGGTGGGGGGTTAGCTGTGTTCTGATTGGGTGGTGGTGTGAACATTTTAACAACAGAATAATCAGAGAAGCCATTGAGATAGAAAAACGCCCCCACAGCATGAACAAACGAGATGATACATCTTGCCTACCAGCCATTTGGAAACCCCCCTTGATTGACAGACGAGTCCCAACCACCAAGAATGATACCAGACCCAAACTCATGATAACATCACATGACATCACCACCACACAACCATTCAAAAAGCAAATCCGAACCCACAACGATAACGACACACAACCACAAAACAGAAACCTAACTACAGCTGCAACATCAGCCACTTTAAACCTCTCCAAACCACACAATAAGCAAACTGACACCCACTATAAAAACATGGCACCACCACAAACACGGAGCCGAACAAAAGCAGCACAACTCACCAGTTCAGGTCTAAGGCTGGCAGCTGAGACCAGCCCATCCACTCAAAACACACCCCCACCCAATCAGAACACAGCCCCCACTCAAAACACACTCCCACCCAATCAGAACACACTTGGTCCCCTACCCAATCAGAGCACACCTCCACAGAACACACCCCCTCTGGCAGTTTAAAAAAGAGGAACAAACAGCCACATGCTTCTCCCAGAAGAAGGAAGCTAAAGCCTGATGATGACGGATGGGATTCCGTCGAAACGTTGCGCCTACACCTCTAGTTCTATGCGGGGAAAAACCTGAAAAACCAAGGATCCACATACAGGCACCCGCGAAAACCTCAGAAAACACACACACACACACACACACACACACACACACACACACACACACACATATATATATATATATATATATATATATATATATATATATATATATATATGTTTTCTGAGGTTTTCGCGGGTGCCTGTATGTGCCTGTATATATAATCATACTGACAGTTCTCCACAGCATTGGAAATACAATGAAGCAGTATCAAGGTTGTATAATTAATATGGAAAATATGTGGTGGGAAAAATCGATACTGCCAGATGACTTTGGAAATCAAGTTTCAAAGCCTCAGAATTTTACTAAACTATTTTTATGAACCAAATTATCTCTGACCATTGAAAACAACCCTTTTGTCACCCCTTGTCCACTTAGCTACCACCTGCTGCTTTAAGAATAAAACTTTTTCAGCTTTTTTCATTTCTCAGCAGGCCCAGCCAGCAATCTTTCTAGATAAAATTCAGGCAACATTTCCCCAAGGTTTTTTGTTATTGGCTATACAAACATGGGTTTGGGAGATCATAATTTAATAATTATCCATAGCTGGAACAAGAACACCAGCAAAGACAGAGGGAAAGCATTGTTCTTTCTCCTGCCACCAATGCAATACAGGTAGTCCTCAACTTACAACATTTCACTGAGTGACCATTTGGAGTTACAACGGCACAAAAAAAAAGTCATTTATGACTGTTGCAGCATCCCTACGGCCAGGTGATCCAAATTCAGATGCTCGGCAACTGACACCTATTTATGACAGTTGCAGTGTCCCGCCATCATGTGATCACCCTTTGCAATCTTCTGACCAGCAAAATTGATGAGGAAGCCAGATTCACTTAACAACCAGGTTACTAACTTACCACTGCAGTGATTCACTTAACAACGTGGCAAGAAAACTTGTAAAATGGAGCAAGATTCACTTAGCAACTGTCTCACTTGTTGTGGGCATAAGTCAAACACTACCTGTACATGACCACATTCTTTTTTTTTTTTAAAAAAATCTTCCTTGCTCCTAACAGCATCATCTACTGCATGTTCTTTCCCTACTTATCTATTAATGTAGTCCATGAAAATAGGTGTGTGTGAAAATGTGAAAATATGATCCCCAAGACATATACTGCATAATGGAGGCATTTTTGGTGGAAGAGTGGAGCATTCTTGCCATAGAATTTGGATCAAACTGATGCAGAATTTTGTCAGAGCATATATCTTCCACATTTGTCATTGGAACCTGGATTTATTAGTGCATAGTACGTTAAGGTAACATAGTGGAAGAAGCTGAGATTTTTAGAAAGATTTGGATCTGTTGTTGTTATTGTTACTTTGTGCTTGTCTCCTAACTTTTAAATTGCATAAAATGCTGCTTCTAGAAACTCCACTTACATAAAGCATATTTACCATCATAATGTCAGGATTCAAAAGATACTTGGCTCTCACAATGGTTTTGCATTAGTCTCAAAAGCACTTTGAAATATAAGTTGGTGAATCATTTTGGGTCCTGATGTTTTTACAAAGCTATCATGTGAGAGCAACTCCAGGTGCTTTAAACACTGCATGAGGTTGTTCTACAACCCATTTTAAACAGAAGAATTATTCCCCTTTTTAGTTTGGAAATGTCACCACGGGAGACCCATTTACATCTAAACGCGTGTTATCTCTTTTAGTACCAGCTTATGGTCTCTAGCAGTTAAGAGTGGTTTTACAATTTTAATGTTTTGTTTTATTGTAAAGTGAGTTGGGATTAATTTGTACGGAGGACATTATAGAAGTTAACTCTGTGGTTGTGTTGTGTGATGACAAATTCAGTAATCTCTTGGCTTCCTATTGTTAATTAATTCATTTCACAGCTCACTAATTTTGTCAATGAACAGAAGATACTGGTTCTTCTAAGAACAGATGCAGAGTTATACTCACACACACACAGAAAAAAAACATGCAATGTCAGTGGAAAACAAAATATTAAATCCATACATATAATTTATTATGATGCCTCAAAGAGAACAGTGCATCATTCTCCCAGTTTTCTTTAAGTGCCTCTGCTGGGAATGCTGTTGAATATAAAATGTAGGATAAAATGCTTAAAATTAAGCATCATCCCAACCCAGCAAGAACTCTATCTATTGAAGAAGAATTTCATTCAGTTTATTGTTCTAAAATAAGAATGTAAACAAAATTTAGAAATATCATTTAGAAAACGATTGAGAAGCAAGGGAACCTGACAGAAAGGAATGGGTAAGATCTTAAATGTTTTTATTCCCTCATACAGTTCAAAACAGATTCTTTCTCTCATTTTTTTTTTCTTACTGAAAAAAGGAAGATGAAACGTGTACTTCTCGTAGTACATAATTTAATCATCATATATTTGCTTAATAAGAAAACTATATTATCACTTTCTTCTGTCATAAGGTAAGGTGGAAAGAATATGCCTTGCTTTTCCTTGTCTAGCTGTGATGCAATTTCTCTGGGTCATATTCACAGCATTGATGGTGTTCTCATTTCAGACAGATGCAGCTTTAATGTATGATGCTGTTCATGTGGTGTCAGTTGCTGTCCAGCAGTTTCCACAGATGACTGTCAGTTCATTACAGTGTAATCGCCACAAACCATGGAGGTTTGGGACCCGCTTTATGAATCTAATTAAAGAGGTAAGTCAAGAGCAAGATATGCTCCCTTGTTAGTTAGAAATCCAGCATGCCCAAATGCCTTTGGCTTTGTGATGTGTGCTCCATTTTCAATCCATTTTCCCCCCTGCTGAATTTTGTTTTCATGCTAAATGTTTTCAATGTACACTCCCCAGTTTCTGAAAGACCTACATTATACTAAAAGGCCCTACATTTTATGAGTTTCAAATTTTACTTAATTATAAGATGTAGAAGTAGGACATGGATACTTTTAAGCAGTAGAATAAGTGCTAATATTCTTTTAACATGTAATGTCCTACTTGACCTCTCAGCGGCTTTCGATACCGTCGACCATGGTATCTTGCGCAACGGCTCGAGGGGTTGGGAGTGGGAGGCACTGTTTTATGGTGGTTCTCCTCCTACCTCTTGGGCTGTTTGCAGTTTGTATTGGCAGGGGGGCAGAGATCTACCCTGAGGCCCCTTTCTTGTGGGGTGCCTCAGGGGTTGGTTCTCTCCTCCCTCCTGTTTAACATCTATATGAAGCCGCTGGGTGAGATCATTCGTGGTTTTGGGGTGAGGTATCACCAATATGCAGATGATACCCAGTTGTTCATCTCCACCCCAAACCAACCCAGTGATGCCCTTGACGTGATGTCCCGGTGCCTGGAGGCGGTACGGGTCTGGATGGGAAGGAACAGGCTCAGGCTCAACCCCTCCAAGACCGAGTGGCTGTGGATACCAGAATCTCGTATTGTCCAACATGTTCCATCTCTTTTGATGGGGGGGAGGTATTGTCCCCCTCTGAAAGGGCTCACAACTTGGGTGTCCTCCTGGATTCATGGCTTAATTTGGAAGAACATTTAACTGCTGTGACCAGGGGTGTCTTTGCACTGGTTCGCCTGGTGCACCAGTTGCGCCCCTTTTTGGACCAAGATGCCTTATGCATGGTCACCCATGCCCTTGTCACTTCTTGCCTGGATTACTGTAACGCTCTCTACATGGGGCTGCCCTTGAAGTACACTCAGAGGCTTCAGCTGGTGCAAAATGCGGCCGCGCGGGTACTTATGGGAGTTCCTCGATACTCCCATGTTACTCCACTCCTGCATGAGCTTCATTGGCTTCCGGTTGTCCTCCAGGTGTGATTCAAGGTGCTAGTAATTACCTTTAAAGCCCTACATGGCTTAGGCCCAGGGTACTTGCGAGACCACCTGCTGCCATTGTCAACCTCCCATCGCCCGGTTCGCTCCCACAGAGTCGGCCTCAGCGTTCCATCGGTCAAGCAATGCCGGCTGGCGACCCCTAGGGGGAGAGCCTTCTCTGTGGGCTCGCCGACCCTCTGGAATGAGTTGCCTCCAGAGCTGCAGATGGCCCCTGACATTTAGTCCTTCCGCCATGACCTGAAGACATGGATGTTCCAACAATCGGGCCTGGACTGACTACGGTTTTTAATTAGGTTTTATGGGGTTAAATTACTATTTATTGAACATATCTACTGTTTAATTCTTTTTTAAATTTTGTATTTTCATGTTCTTTTTTAGTTTTTATTGTTGTGAGCCACCCTGAGTCTTAGGGAGAAGGGCAGCATATAAATATAATAAATCAAATCAAATCAAATCAAATCAATGTTCATGGAATTGTCATAATGTTGTTTTCAGCAGTGTGAGTTTAGTTTGTTTCTGGTCTGAAAACTATGGACTCAATGTTCTACACATAGTCCTCACTTATCAACGGCCTCTTTTAGTGACTGCTTGACATTACAATGGGGTGTGTGTGTATGTATGTGTGTGTGCAGAAGTAAAATTGTAAGACACGGTCAGAGGATATTTTTCTTAATTACCATGGTCATTCACTTAATGACTGAAGGGGAAGTAAGCTCATAAGCCTGTTGTGGTAATGTGATTTTCCACTTAGGGACCATAGCCCTTAATGCTAGTGGAAGAAATAGAGTAGAAGCATTGGAGTCTGCAATTTTTAAAATTTAAAATGGGAAAGGTTAGCTGTCTCCAGAAACTGAACAAGGACCTCATTCAATATTAAATCAAATCAAGGACTGTTAATTAGCAGGCAGACCACTAGTATGGGCATGGAAATTCTTCCAACTTTGGTATTTTCTTATATGTGTGGTCAGGTGTTTATGTTGTCGGATCCTTTCCCTGCTTCCCCCTATTTTGGCAGCTGACTATATTTCTAAAATAAGCATTGAGCTTTAAAATGAACTTGCGATGATCATAACTGTGCAGATATAGAACATTTTATATAACCCATTTTATGGAAACAGAGGTCTTTTGGCCACATTTTGGAAGGGCATAATTGTATTTCCACTTATTTGAAACTTTAGAAGAAGAAGTTGGATGCATATAAATATTTAAATACAAGTAATGACTCCCTTTCTTCCACTCCTAATCCATTTCTATGATTTATTTATTTTATTTTATTTTATTGGATTTATATACCGCCCTTTCCCGAAGGACTCAGGGTGGTTTACAGGGTATTTAAAACCAAATCAATACAAAAGTTAAAAAGAATTTTAAAAAGATTAAATTAAATCCCTAAAAAATAAAAACCCCAGTTAAAAATTCTCAGCCTGGGCCGGAGAGCTCAAAGAGCCAGATCTTCAGGTCCCGGCGAAATGAACGAAGGTCGAGGGCAGTCCTGAGCTCCATGGGCAGCTGGTTCCAGAGGGCAGGCACACCCACAGAGAAGGCCCTCCCCCTGGGTGTTATCCACCGGCAGTCTTTTACTTAATCTTGGTGATTTCTCATGAAATGACTATGGGCAAATTTCTGCATGTTGCACCCCGATTTATTCCCTTTTTCTTGCTACAGGAACAGTGGCATCTAGAATCCAATTGGATGCTTTTGTTAGCAAAAGTTATTTCTGGGGTGCAATGGCAAGAGGCAGTTACTGTTTTTCTTATGAACACTTTGAAGGGAATAAAATAATATCCACCCGAACTAGCAGAAAACTACTAGGACAGTGCTGGATTCTACCTAGGGCAAAACTCATATTTTTTTTTTATTTTCCATAGTCAAAAATGAATATTAGAGATTAATACTATATTTTGTGAGAATGCAATAATGACTGTGTTACACGATATGATAAGATGTGCTATTATAAAACTCATAACTGGAGATATACTGAAAGACAGCAACAGTCAACAAAATTGCCTGTATCTTAAATAAGAAAATAATGAAAATGTTTCAAAGATCATCCTAGTCAACAAGTGATATATAGTGGGAGAAAAGGAATGGAAAGTATTGTATGCAGGGATTAAAGAAAAGTTAGCTTGGTTATCAGAAAAATACCAGAAATACAAAAAAAATGGATGATTTTTTTATATTGGTTATGAGGAAAATGAATTAAAGTTAATGAATAATTAATATTTCTATTTTGAGTCATTAATTTATTCATTTCTCTTTCTCTCTTTCTTGCTGCTTACATATAATTTTTCCCTTATTTTTCCTAGGCTCACTGGGAAGGTCTCACTGGCAGAATAACTTTCAACAAAACCAATGGTTTAAGGACAGATTTTGACTTAGATGTCATTAGTCTTAAGGAGGAAGGTCTTGAAAAGGTATTCAAGTTATTTCCTCACAACTGATAACATTTCAAAAGAATAATATTTCTCATTCTGCTTTATGAATTTATTTAAATTACTGGATATAATGTTCACAGTTTCATTACCTGTATAAAAGCTATTTTGGAAAAAATGATTTGTGGTGGCTAGATCTTTTCTTTCAAATTGTATATAGAAAACTACGGCTGTCATTACATTGATGCAAAACTTGTACATTATTAATATTAAAGTAATAGAAGCTGTAATGGTACACGAGAATGACCTTGGAAGACGAGAGCCAAAGATTAGTCAGTAGGAAATGGGGGTGTGGCAAATGTCTCAGCAGGAACCCTTCCCAGATTTTAAAAGTAAGGTAAGAGATGTACTTTTAGACTTGCAAGATCCCATTTTCATAGCCTTACAATATATAGCCTTACAGCTAGTATGGTTGGTTCTACCTCAAAGAGCTGACAGAAACTGTGCAGTACTATAACTGTCAGCCCTTTGAGACAGGCCAGGTTAATGAATGGGATTTATTGTTATAAGGTAGACAAGCAGAACCTTTAAAGCAGGGGTCCCCAACCCCCAGTCCATGGACCAGTACCGGACTGTGGCATGCCAGTAACTGGTCTGCACAAATAAGCAAAGCTGCATCCAGGAGATGCAGGGAGCACACAAAACCACACACACTCCAGTCCACAGAAAAACCTCTCCACAGAACTGGTCCCTGGTGCCCAAAAGATTGGGGAACTCTGCTTTAAAGCCTGTCAGAGTTTCTGTCTGCTCCCTCTGCCCCCAAAATGAAGGAAGAACCATTTTGAGTCTCTTTCTAACTTTTCCCTCTTCCTCAGGACTGAGCAATCTTTTCTGAAAGATCCCCTTTAACACTTTGCTCATTCCTTTCTCATTCCCAAGAAAAGATCTACATTCTCTCATGATAACCATTTACATATATTAATGCTGTAAGTTCAAAAGGATTTGTATGCCATTCTTGTCACTCTAATTTTTTTTAAATGTCCTAAAGATTCGAGAGGTAATAGTAATAGCAGTGAGGAACTTCCATTGTTTACTATTTTTATTCACAAACTACAGGTTTCCCTCTCTTTGTCTGAATTTGCTATCTATATGGTTGGTCATTTTTGTCCAAGAATTTGCTTTATGAAAAAACAAAAAGCCTACTCCCATTCTCAAAATGTATATCAAATGTAGACAATTGTGCCAAAAAATTGCAGACCTGCCTAGATATCTTCCCAACATACCCCTTTTCTGTCTTTGACACAAATCTTATATCCAGATAAATTCCCAAGATTTAGACCAATTTGAACAGATTCCTGAAAAGGGCTGTGAGGATGATCAGGGAATAATGGAATTGCTGAGAATATTTAGCTGAAGAAACAGAAAATTGAAGTGGGGTATGATAACAATATGGTAACTAGGTGACTTCTAAGGTTCCTTCCAACTCTGTGAACCTATGGTTCTTCAAATTATGTCATCTATAGAGTAAGATTAACATTTCCTTTCTACATTAATACCCTCAACTGGCAGGGATGCTTTAGCTAATATCCTTGTGCTGATTTAAATATCTTTCTGGCTCTATAATTCTATTTGTTAGCTGAAGCTTTTCTGAGTACTTCTATCATTTGGAACTATACTTCTTTAATTTATTATAACCTATTTCTGATTGGTTGAATTAGTTAAGGTTTACTGAATCATTGTTCAGCTGGCTGCCAACACTTTTCATTTGGGACAGCTTTAGAATTAAAATATTTAGGCTAAGCAAACTAACTGCAGAAAGATGTGGTGGTAACATGCTAAATATTTTCTGGAGAAACATAACTGGTTAAAATTAGCATCAATGCATGGTAATCCAATTACAGCAAAGGGCATAATATGTTGGAACTGGTCATATATATTTTAGGGAACTACAAGAAATAAAATGTAAAATGTCTTCTCTAAAGTACCTTTTGTTCACAATAGTTTTCAGAAGAGATCCCCAAACTAATCATTTTTAAAGAAACTTTTTAAAAATAATGCTGCTGTAATTTACTCAAAGTTTTTCAACTGGCTATTAAACTTACCAGCAGAAATTGGATTTCCAGGATTCAGAATAAATTCATTTCATTCTTCCAATTTGGTGTCAGAATCCAAGTGAAAATTTAATTTGGCCAAATTGTTTCTGAAACAATATATTGAGTTCTAAAACAATGGCACCCCTCTTTGAAATACATTTGTCTTCAAAAATTTGTACTACCTTAACTGGCAACTGCTGAACAAATTGAAGTGGCAGCCACAAATCATCACTTTTTAACAGCGGATAATTGTGATTGAATAGAAGGGAGTGGGAGTGAGTTTCCACTTCATAATTTTTTTCTGACTTGGGAGGGAGGAATGCAGTTGAATGTCAAAATGTAATTTATGAGAGCTGAATACAGGTTATCTTTATGTGTGTGCATCTGAAGTTTCTAGCACCAGGAAGAATAGAAAGGAATAGATTTGTCTACAGTGAAAGATAACTTATGTGAGGAGAATATACCAAGGTGTTGTTACTATTTTTTTTACTTTAGAGGATAGAATTTAAATGGAAAATTAAGCACTTGACATTCTATACATCATTTTACCCCAAATGCCACACTTTGCTAGACATATTTTGAAATTCGGTGAATCACCTTTTAGACCAGCTACCGCTAAGAAAATGATAACTGAAATTGCACCATAAGAGAATAGGAGAAAGAATTTGCAGTTTTAATTTTGTCTTATTATTTTTCTTTTCTAGTGGATGAAACATAACCCATGCATGATATGTAAGCTCTTATCCTGTTTTCTAGATTGGAACCTGGGATCCTGCAAGTGGCCTTAATATGACTGAGAATCAAAAAGGAAAACCAGCAAACATAACTGATTCCCTTTCTAATCGTTCTTTAACTGTAACCACTATTTTGGTAAGTTATTCCTCATGCAATTAGTTTTCAGAAGTTCAGCTATAGTTGAAAACTACAGTGAGCACAGTGCATAACATAATAATTACCAGCATTTCTATGTCGTAATTATTTAGCAATTACTGATTAATGAATAAGCTGAAATATCTCATTAACTTTGGGGTTTTACCTTCAGCTATGAAGATAGCAATTTTAATTTCTGTGCTATAATCTCAGTTGACTAATTATTTAACTTTCTTGTGATTTTTCAACATTTGTATATTTACACAGAATCTGCCATGTTAGATTTGGGGGGAAAAGTTTCAGTTGGAGGGGTATATAATTTTTAAAATGCAATTAATATTAATTTAGCAAAGAAATTTATTTATTTATTTATTTATTTTTATTACATTTATATCCCGCCCTTCTCCGAAGACTCAGGGCGGCTTACAAGCTTAGCAGTAGCCTTCATTCTATGTATATGCCGGCTTGTTAGGGCTTTCACACACACCCCCAAGCGGCATTATTACAAAGTCAGCTTAATTGCCCCCAACAATCTGGGTCCTCATTTTACCTACCTCGGAAGGATGGAAGGCTGAGTCAACCTTGAGCCTGGTGGGATGAGAACCTGCACTAATTGCAGGCAGCTGGTGTTACTTAAGGAGGCATTAGCCCACTGCTCCACCAAGGCTCTATTGTCAATGTTCTGGCTAAGGATTCCAACAAAGTAAATATACCAAAGCCATTCCAATTTCTAATGCAAAACATTATTGGATACAGCATACCGGCACTAAAGAATGGAAAACCAGCTGTGGCAATATGGCAAGAAAAAGATAATTAAAAGAGTAAAACTTTCCCTCCCCTCTCTGACAGGTCAGGTCACATTGTCCAATTAGGGTAATCCTCAGGCAGTTGTTATGAGAAGAACATCTCTGTTTGCCACAACATTCCTCCCATCCCATCTGGATAGAATTCATCTTGCTTTCCAAACCTGCCCCTCCCCCCTCACAACTGTAGGCAAGCTAAAAGCAGCCTGGCAGTTCTAATGCAGGCAGTCTTCATAGCTGGACAGAAATTCCTTCCAAAAGCAGTAGTGATTCTTTCAGACTTCTCATTCATAGTTATTTTAGATTTAGTTTCTAATTTAAATAATAAAAGAAATATACATCTAAACTAACTCCTTAAATGTGGAAAAATTAAGACTTTTTAAAAGTTTAACTCTAGCACTTTTATTTAATCAAATGCAGTTTGAACTTTTTTTCCTACCACGTTTAAGAGACTCAGTAGTTCATTTAGAGTTCAAAAGATGTGTTTCAAGCTTGAAATAGCTGTTATATGTTTGAAATGGGCTGGTCTGGTCATTGTGGAAATGTTTCAAGTTTGAAATGGAGAGCCCAAAGAAGCTATTTCATGCTCAAATACATTTCATTTTTGACTGAAACAGATAAAAATTGAAACATTTTATGAAGGCTCTTTAGACTGTGTTTATTAGCTATTTTATTTTTATTTGTCCTTGGGGCAGGAGTAAGTAATATGACGTGACTTGAAACAATGCATTTTATCCTAATATAAATAAATAATATTTTACATGATTCTATTGCACATAAATATTGTGTGATGAAGGGTACACAGGGAAAATAGAAAAAAAGCAAAAACATTTTTCTTGCCAGATTTCTATTGCAACTACCAATCATTTCTTAAACTAAACAGTACTTCATTTTTATGCAGTGTTAAAAACATAAAGCTAACATCTGAACTTGTAACAGAAATGATAAATAAGAAATAGAACTTGTAATAGAAGTGCTAAATAAAACTTGTTCTTCCTGCAATTTAAATTCTGAATTGAACAATTTTCTCCTTCTGTCTTACTCAGAATGGTAATGATCATTTGCCCAACTGGGTAGATTCCATATAAAAATATGGAGTATTTTTTGTCTGCTTTAATTTTTAATTTTTCCAACTATCTTTGTAATTATATTTTTTAAAAAGAATGCAAGCTTTTTAAAAAATGGACTGACTTCTAAGGATGTCTATTTAAGGACAATTTAAGTTCTGCATTGTCTTAAATTGCACCTTATCACTCTGATGTCCTTCAAATATATTAAACTGTATCTCCATACTTTCCAACCAGCATCAGATAATTTTTATATAAAATAAAGCTGATTTAGTGCAGCACAGACACTAGTTTCAGGGAAAGTATGCTATTGCTATAATTCATTTATTTCTGTGGGTGTGGCAATATGGCCGGTTCATGCTCATAATTCCTCTCATATTGCTGAACCATTGACACATATTTCTTTGCCTGCTGCAAACGCCTTTCAAAAACCCCAATTTGTTCACAGTAGCCTTGCATAGCCCTATCTCGCATAGTTTGCTTGGGGCTTGAAGGAGCAGAAGGAATTTTCTTCGGCTGGACTTTAAGTTTCACTCCAAGCCTTTGAAAATCATCTTGAGCCCCTGGAGTGTGAACATTTTCAAAAGCAGCTGCCAGGGAGCTTGGAAAAGTAGAAAAAGGAGTGACTGACCTTGCATCGTGGACAGGAGCAGGCGCGTCTTCTCCAAGGCGTGTGGCCGAAGCTATCGGAGTTCTTAAGGTCGAAGGGAGCTGCCCCACAGAAAGACTCCTTTCCAGCCGTGGCTTCCTTCCTGACATGTTTCAGCAGTTAATCACCACTGCCTCACTAGCACTAACTAACTGATAACAGCCGCAGAAACATGCATCTCTAAAAACATAAATCAAACCATCCTCGATACCAAAATGTCAAGGTAAAAAAACACCTTTGTAGAGGGCGACGGACCGTGCTTCAGAGAATGCATGATACACTTGTAGGAAGGCAAGAAAAACACGACGCATAATCTTACTAAATACCTTTTACTTACAAAATATAAAAACTAAATATATATTATACAGAGCTAGCTAGCTTCATCCTAACGTAACAGACAGTAACAGCAAAGTGAAGAAAAACAATACAGATAATAACTCTGGGAACTTCTTCTAGACATGCGCACTAAACAGACTTAAACCATAACATAGCTAGTCATATGGGATTCACTATGGTTACCAGATAAGTTATCACAACAGGTGCAGAGAACAGGGGAAATGTACAGTTAGAAATGAACTTTTCTGACGAACATAAAAAAACGTGCAGTGACAAATACAAAATGACTGCCATTCATCTATGAAATATGCATCTCCATACTCTCCAAAATTATTTTTTACTACTGTGAAAGTCTAACAAAAAGAAATAACTGTAATTTTTTCACCAGATTTTTTAAATATGTAACCAATCAAAATAGCTTGAATTCAGGCTATGTATATGTATATTACTCAGTGGAAATATTTGGCAAGGCCTGGAAACTAAGTAGACTGGGTTTAGTTTTTCAATGGGATATTGCCAGGGACTACATAAACAACAGTGGGAAGTCAAAGAATATCCTGAAAGAACATAACGAAGAAATTTTTGGCATATAGATATCAGAAATACTGTGTGGATGTTTTCCTGAAGTTACAGCACAGCAAAGTAATAATATGGACATTTCTTTGATAAAACCTGAAGAAAAATTCCAGTTCCCTGTAATGATTTTCAACTTTTGCTTAACTAGTTAGTGGTTTGTAATTTCTAGTCTTCACCAAGCACATAGAACCACTGTATAGAACAGGTCCTTATTTTTCATTTCAAAGTTCTTTCTATTTCAGAAATACAGTACATTAGCCACAGAACTCAATGTGGTACATTCTATATCTGTAAAAGAAAGCCCTCAAGAATGAGTCAGATAAAATAAATTTAAGTTTACTTTACAAAATACTCACTCTATTTATCATTATAATCTTTTCAACTTGTCCTGAGAAACAGCAACAAAAGAAGTTTTTGTTCTTCTTTGGGATTTTGTTTTTTTTTTCTGTCCCAAACTGTCTGATGGAAAAAGTGGCATATATTGTGAGGAGGAACATGTCAGCGGCAGAAGAAGAGCACCTTGTAGGGCCTGGCACCAGTATAGGAGGGAGAAGGGCTGCCTATGGATGGTGATTATGCATGGTGTTAAGGAGTGGAAAAATCCAGGTTTTTGTTATCCATTTAGCCAACTGGTTGATTGTGGCCCAGGCCTTCTCTTTTAATGCTAGATGGAAAGTTAAAAAAAACATCTGTCTAATCCTAACTCTAACTCTAACTCTAACCCCATATTGGGCCAGTATGTTAGATGACAGTCTATAACCTTTAGTAACAAAAGCCAGTTTGGTGTAGTTGTTTAAAAATCAAGCTACAAAGAGGGACACTATGAGTTAAAGAAATAGAAAGCACATAACTCTTAGAAGAGTGCTATATCTAACTGGAAACATTCTTTATGATACCACTGTTGAGTAGGCCTTTACCAGTTAGCTTTCTGTTGTATCTTATATGGTGATGACATTCAAAAAGAGGTCTCTGTTGAAAACCTTACAGTGTGGGGAGGCATACAGAGAGGTGAACAAGTGTTCTGAAAATTAGTAAGATGTAACCAGGACAAAGTTTATATATAGTTTAACAGCAAATAACAAACAAAGTGGTAATCAGAAAGGAGAAAAGCTAATCAAATCCAAAAGTAGCGAGTACCTCTAGAACAGATTTAGTTTATTTGGTTTCTGGTACCCACAGAACAGCTTCTCGACATGCAGAACTGAACTTTAAGGAAGTAATTTTTAAAAACCCATACGTGGTTGCCGAAGAACTGGAAAGAGGGTGAGACTAAAAGAAGGTACCGTATTTTCAGGCGTATAAGATGACTTTTTAACCCATGAAAATCATCTCAAAAGTTGGGGGGTCGTCTTATACGCCAGAAAATAGTACATAAATCAATCGAGCGCCCCCGTTCTTGCAAAGCAACTTCAAGCCTCCTTAGTCCAGTCCCCCCTCCAACGTGACTCTCCC
This sequence comes from Vipera ursinii, assembly GCF_947247035.1. Classification (NCBI taxonomy): domain Eukaryota; kingdom Metazoa; phylum Chordata; class Lepidosauria; order Squamata; family Viperidae; genus Vipera; species Vipera ursinii. The sequence continues at coordinate 249,365,872 of NC_139512.1, forward strand.
TTCCCACCCCCAAGAGCCTCTCATCCCCTTCCCCTCCCCCTTGCAAACGCCAGACCCCAGGAGCTCTTGCGTCTTTTCCAAAGGGTGGGTGGAAGGAAAAGCCCCTTTCGGCTCTGGCTTGGCTGCAAGTCACCGAGCCCGGGAAGGCACACCCTCCCTTCTCACTGTGGAGGAAGCAGGGCAGGCTGGCATCTGGTGGGAGCCGGCAGGGCAGTCCTGTGCACGCATGCGTTCCCCGGCTCCTAAGCAGTCCTCGGGGAGCCATGGCAGGCGCCTCATGCTCTTCCCTCTTGAAGCAGCATCGGCGGAGCCGTCCGGCATTGGGCGGGAGCCGGCAGGGCAGTCCTGCGCACGCGCGCGCGCCCCGGCTGTTAAGGAGCACTCCTTAATACAGTATTTACTGTCTTTTTGGTCCACTCCTTTGCCTGGTTGCTGACTGAACATGCATCTTCTAATGCCTAGGCAATTATTTCACATCCATCTCATAACGATGGAAACATAATTAGGGATCTTGGTACCAAGGGCCCAGTAGCACATCTGTCAGAGAGACAGATCAGATGATGTACTTTTTGAGGGCTTGGGATTCCTTCTGGCTGAGTCTTGAGGTATTCCAAATCTTCTTTTTCAGAAGAATATTCCATATTAAAGATGAAAGAAATAACATATTGTCCATTTTCATTACAAAGTTACATTCTGCGTCTTGTTACTTGGCAAATATTTTTAAAACTCCTTATGAAGTTTCATACAAAAATCCATGCACATGTTTATGAACAGTTCTCCTTTTTTACCTTTTTATTCAATATATCAGATGCATACTTTCACTAGAAATATGCATACTTCTTTGTGCTCACTGAAATGTATACAATTCCTCAAACCTGGGATAAGAGCAATCATTATATATCATCTCCTTTAGAATCCAAGCTGCCTATACGTTCAATTTAAATGTGCTTTTATTTGGTAGCCTTATAGGCTCTGGTGGGATTCAGTCAGTTTGCACCCATTCTAGAGAACTGACACCTAATTTTTTGTTGAGTTCAGCGAACCGGTTATGATACATCAGTGTTTTCTGGAACATGTCTGGTTTTCATTCAACTTACTTCCAGGTGGGGGAAAAAAACCCTCCCAAAAGTCCAAAAGAGGAGCGACAGAAACCAAACAGAGATGCGGCTCCTTCAATCATGTCACTCAGGTGAAAACTAGGTGGTGCTTCTCAGGTAATTTCAGGAATAGACGCTTCATCTCTCTAGTTTCCTGGTTGGTGCATATGGGAAATGGGGCGAGGCCACCAAATATTAGTTGGAACTTTTTCCTGTCTAGCTATACAAAGCCCCACTAATGATGAGCAGGAAAGCTCTTAAAGGGTTCTGCTCTGAGAACCAGTTGTTAAATTATTTGAATCCCACCACTGCTTATAGGTAAAGCTTGTATCAGCTCTGTACTTTTTTTTTTGACAGAATGTTTTTGCAGTAATTCTAGAATGGGTTCTGTGACTCTAATTAGTTCTCCAAGAAAATTGGTCCGACATACAATTCCAAGTCTATCTTTGATTGTGTTTAGTCCCTGAGGGACTCTGCTGAGCTATACTATCAGTATGTGCTGACATGAGGAACAAGTCTAAATAATTTTCTTTGCTGCAACTCTGAAGAGTGTTGGAGTATGAAACTTTCCTAGCCTATTATCTCATTTCAGAAACATAATATTTGTCCTGACACAGTTAAAGAGTTTGTATTAGGCCACATGCAACTTTTTAAGAACCTTGAATTCTATTTATTGAAATGATTTTCTCCCAATATATTCTTGTTGGAAATATAGCTTATATTATTAGAGTATTAGCAATGAATGGGATTTAAAGCTCATGAGCAATCTGAAACACTAGCAAGAGAAGCCACAAAAAGAGATAAGACAATGTTGTTCTTCCCACATCTCCACTTAGCAAATTTCTAAAGCTTAGAGTGTAATTGTTTTAGCTTATTTGCTGATTAGAGACTTATAAAGGAGAGCAAACCTTGGATGCCATAAAATAAATACATGGGTATTGCTTAATTCAGGGGTCCCCAACCTCTGGCCACTACCAGGCTATGGCCTATTTGCAACTGGGCTATGTGAGCAGCAGGCTGACATGGATGAGTGCATGCAGGTCAACTCACATGAATGGTGGGCTGGTGTGCATGTGCAGCTCAAGTTCTGCAAGTTGACCTATGTGTGCATGCATGAGCATGCCAGTCCACTGCTCCTGCTTGTTGAGCTGTTCATACATGCATGCCAGCCTGCCACTCATGCAGCCTGGTTACAATCTCCCCCCCCAGCTGGGTTGCCAAGCTGCAAAGGTTGGGGACAACTGGCTTAATTTCATTTCATTTCATTTCATTTATTATATTTGTATACTGCCCTTCTCCCGAAGGACTCAGGGCGGTGAACAGGGCACATAAAAAATACAGAATACAAAAATTAAAAAAGAATTAAATAAGAGCCCGAGCTAAAAACAGTAGAATAATATTAAAAATCCCCAATAAAAACCCCAGCACATCCCCCATCAGGCCAGGCCGGCTTGCTCAAATAGGTAGGTCTTCAGACCGCATCGGAAGGAGCAAAGGTCAGGTGCCATCCGGAGCTCAACCGGCAGCTGATTCTTGACGTAGTGGCTTGCCTATCGTAGTAATCTTCTTTGCAGAATAAGAGTAATTTTGTTGACCTATCTATTTTTATTCCTTCCAGTCAAACCTAGGTAGAAATCAGTTGGTATTTCATGTTTGTATGTTTTGACCAACTGTGTTCCCATAATGGGAATAAATATACATGTATTGGTTGTTTCCATTTGCTTATTTTCAAGAAACAGGTCCTGGAATATGAGTAAACATTGGAACTGGTAAATGTTTTGCATTCATTTTATATTATAGTTCCTATCCAATAATCAGCAATGTTCTGTCAGTTGTTGGGATTGTTTGCAATTATTTTGGAAAGCAGTCACAACTGGATACTGACAGAGATTATTAGCTCCATGTGATTCTCAATTACACCCAACCACCATAAAGTATTTAGCTTGATTCTTAATTTTGATATGATAGGGAAAAGGGGAGCTGTTTATAGTGTATATCTGTACATGCCATGTCAGCATCTCTCCAGGATTTCTGATAGGTCTTTCAAAACTCTAGTTGGATCTGAAGGCAGACTATCTTCTCTGGATAGTGTACACAATATCACTGAGTTATAACTGAAAGTAGGTTAGTTGTGGTGAAATTTGAGAATTCTGCTCATTGTCTTCTTTTTATTCATATACATGATGAAAGATTCACCCATAAAACCACTGGATTACATTTGTTTCTTATTATTACTCTACATTTTGAAACATGTAAATATTGTACAATTTTTATTTCTAAGCAATTATAATGTTTAACTGCTATTTTTAATTATGTAATCATAGTTGACAAGCTGGATTCAGATTCAAGTAGAAAAGCTATAATTCCTTAGTAATAGCTGAATAAATAAAAAAAATAAAGTGTCTCTCAATAAAAATAGTACTCCGCATAACTTCTTTGTACATAGGAAATATGTAAAGCAGCTGAGTGAGTTTTGCGAAGGACAGAGTGCCTTTACCGATTTCAAAACAAGACTTTTGTACATACTGTTGTATTAGGGAAAATCTTTTGAATTTTCATGATGTTGTAAAAAGTATTAAAAATAATAGTTGATTTTATTTCTTCTCTATTTATATTCTTTTTTCAGGAAGAGCCATATGTGATGTTCAAGAAATCTGATAAACCTTTATACGGGAATGATAGATTTGAGGGATATTGTATCGATCTCCTTAGGGAACTATCAACGTTTCTTGGATTTACATATGAAATTAGATTGGTGGAAGATGGAAAATATGGAGCCCGGGATGATGGTAGTGGACAATGGAATGGCATGGTTCGAGAACTAATTGATCATGTAAGTTACTTTATTATTCATCTTTGACTCCGTAATCCTTCAACAAGAAATTTGTGCAAGCTTTCATGGAATAAAAAGTATTATTTACATTTGACATTTTTATGTAACATTGTGTTATGGTGGATAGGATGAAGCAGGTGTTTCTCATCCTGGTACCATCGTTTGTCCTTTTAGCTACAGAGCTCTTTATTTCGAATGTTATGTGTATAGAAAATTAAGATTGTGCTATTTAACTTCCTTCTTTATTTGTTGGAGAATTTTATGGAACTGGGCATTTGTTGTTTGTTCTTCCACAATCTAGAAACAATGCTATCATGCAGTCAACAATATGTGTAGTTTTCATTTAAAAGTTAATTGGAACTTTCTTCCATACAAATTTATTGACATACTGAAATGTCAGTATGCTTAAAGGTTTGTCTGGGACTGATTCTCTTATGTTATTGATGGTGGACAAGAACATTTCCATGGTAATATCCTAATTCTAAAAGTCCTTTCCCAATCTAGTGTTAAGTTTGATAATTCAAAGCCTTTCTATTAAGGCCCTTCAGTTTCCTTGGTTTCTTTGCTAATTAGCACAATATTTTATAATTTTGTTATTGCTGTGGATTGTATTTAGTGCTGTAACTTACAGAGACACTTTCTGAGAAGTGTCCTGCTTCTTCCATTTAAAATATCATCTGTGAAATCTTAGATTAGAGAGAAATATCAATGTATAGTGAAACAGCAGGGTAATTCAATGTGAGTCAAAACAGATACCATTACAAGCAATTACAGGCATCACTTCACAGCTTTTAAAACATATTCTCTCAGTAGGTGGTACCAATTGAATCTGGTTTCCTGGAAACAAAATTTAGTCCTCTTGAAAATTAGGCAATTCTCTTCAGCTTTTTTGTATTTTGTCAGATTTACATTTGTTTTAGAAAAACACTCAATAACAAGGCATGTGATAAAAAAACACTGGCAATAAAAGAAGGATTCTTAGAGCTATTGCTATTTAACACCAACAACAAAAAAAGAAGTGGTTCTGTCATTCAAATAGATACTTTTTATTGGAAAGAATGGAATTGTTTTAAGATTATTATTTTGATGGGGGCAATCAATTACTTCCTTAGAGGCTTTCAAATCTTATTACCGTAGATCTTCCTATCATTTGAGGTCTCCATCCAATTATTCCTTAGATTCACATGTTAAATATACTTTTGAATACATCTTCTCATTAAAGTTTAATGGTGTGGGTCCAACTCACGGATATAGCCACCTGTCAAACACATTATCTTGAATTCTTAATTTTAAACTAAAGTGTATGCCAAAGAGAATTAATAGAATATTTAAGATTATATAAATTGTGTTTGATTTGAAATGTTGGCTGGATTTGAGATAAGCTGAATCATAGCATATCTGAAGGGGCACAGAGCGAGAAAGGCTGCATTAAAATATAAATGATAATTTTGTCCACATATTCTGCAGCAAAAATAGTACAAATGATTTCTTTTCAAAGGTCAAACATTAAAAACAGTATGTCTTCTTTTTCTTTTTTCTTTTGAAAGCTACAAGCAAGAATAACCTCCTTTAGCATTTAGCACTCAAATGCCTACATACATATTCTAATATGGCTTTTAGACAGTAATAACTGCAAGCTACTTTCAGAAATTAATTCTAACTTTGAAAAATGCCATCCTGTCTCTCTTCTTATTTAAATCATAAAAGGTTTAAATAATTCTAAATGATAACCTCTATAGTTAAAAAATGTGGGAGGGATTGGAAATTAGAACAGCATAACATTTATTAATTTATTTATTTATATCCCACCTTTATCTTTTTTATAAAAGATAAAGGTGGGGTATAAAATAAGAACTTTAGAATACTATACATCTCAACATCAAAAAAGTTTCCTACATGAATAGCTTTGGAACAAAACTGAAAAAAGCTTCTTGGATGAGAAATGAAACATTTTCAAGGAAAATACCAAGAAAGTCTTAGGTATGTTATGGTATGTGTGCATGTACATGCATGCATCTTTCAGGACACACAAACACATACTTAGTAACCTTCGTCCTCCTGTTTTCCCACAACAACCATCTTGTGAGATAGTTTGGGGAGACAGAGAGAGAGAGAAAGGGAGGAAGAGAGAGAGAGAGAGAGAGAAGGAGAGAGAAAGAAGGAGAGAGGGAGGGAGGGAGAAGGAGAGGGAGAGGGAGAGGGAGAGAGAGACTGGTAACTCATGCCTCAAATGAGACTAGAAGAGTCTCCAGGTTTCTAGCCTGGTCCTTTAACCTCTAGACAGTCTGGCTCTCTTTTACCTCCTTACTGTTTTCTTCCTTCTTCTCCCCATCCACAACACAATTTACATTTCCCTGTTTCACACAATCATAAGTAAAAAAAACCCCTAGGTTGCCTAATGAAAGCCTTTCTTTAGTTAAAAGATATATACAACTCAGCTGGAGGGTGTAGGTTGTGCAACCAATTTCTCACATTGGTGAACACTTACACAAGTAATCAAATTGATTTATATCTCACCCTGAAGTGGTTGGTTTAAGTCAAGGGAGTGATTAATGAAGATGGTTATCAATACAGCCTCCTGAGCTCTTCTGGGTCTAGCTAGCAAGCAATTTGTTTCAATTTGTCCACATTTCTTTTTTTTTTTTTTAAATTCACCTACCTCCTCTTTCTTTCACACACACACACACACACACACAGAGAGAGAGAGAGAGAGAGAGAGAGAGAGAGAGAGTTCTATATATATAAAGTTCCTTTTGAATTAATGAACACACATACACACACACACACACATATATATATATACTATATACGCATACATCCATACCCACATTTGTGTATTATTATACTATACTACTACATTATGTAACAAGATTAATTATGAATATAATATAATATGATATACATATAATATAAATATAATGAAATCCAGTTGTGACCTTGGACCATTTACTCACTCTCAATCCAACCCACATCACAGGATTATTGTTGTGGGGAAAATAGGAGGAGGAATGTGTATTAGGAATGTTAATTTGGGTACTTAGGAACAAATGCAGGTTTACACAAATGTCATGATTTTCAAAAACTGAAAAGCTAGTTGAGGTAAATTAAAAGTAGAAATTATTAATTATTCTGATACTTTCACTGTTTTGATAAAACTGTACCAATAACATAGGCCAGATCCTATCTGCAATATTTCCCTGATTAATTTGTGTAGGACCAAACTGAGCATCTTCCATTCTCCTTGTCTTCCTGTCCAAGTAAAGCTTTGATTCTGACCTGAGCAGATCCTGTGAAACTAATAAATAGTGCTGACCATAGGTTGGACAATATGTCCTTTATGACTCAGGTAGCATGATAATAAAATATTCACAGTAGATTTTAACTCCAAGCGTGCCCAGAGAAATAAACATCTGCACATTTGACAACTACATCTGTGCTTGCCAAATGTCATGTCTCATAGCACTTTCTTTTTAATAAGTCACTGTTGAGAATGACCAGTTACAATTCCTAATACATCAGCTCTTTTAAATTATACTTAAGGGCACTTTTGCACATCTTTATACTGCAATTGCCATTGAATTTATTTTATAACTGAAAGTAACTTAATTATAAACAAAAGCCTATTCTTGAGTCAAGCAATTTCAGTAATTTTTGGATTACTTCTAACTTTCATTTCAGGGCTAGCTGATTAAATGTGTTGATCAAATTCATGGTGAATTGCCTGGAACTGATTGGTAAAGTGGGTTACCAACCAATTCTAGATACTTCAGCATGAAGTTGATTTTCACTTCTGTCTGGAGTTCTTTAATGAGTCTTGTAATTGAATGAAAGATATGATATGACCAACATGACTCTCTTCCATTTTTCAACAGCTCTCAATACTGTTGCTCTTCCATTCTTCTTGTTTGGCTTAGGGAATTGGGAATCAGATTCACTTATTGCTTTAGTTTCAAATGACTGTTTGCATTAATCTTCCTGAACTTTGGAGTATTATGAAGAATGATTTCTTCATTTTCCCTTCTTATGAATCTAAGAGCCAGAAAAGCTCAACTTTGGAATGAAGAAATGAAGTTAATCCAAATAAGAATAGCTTGATAGAGATGGTTTCATCCTTCTTGCATTTGTTGGCAGCAAAATAGAAATCTTTAAATAAAAACAGATAAAAGTAAAAACAGTAATACCAGTTATTTAATAAGTGATAATCAGGGCAGCCAATTAAAAGTAAAGAAGAAAATCAAGAGAATGCTCCACAAGCAAATAATTTTAATTTAGTTTTAGTTTTACAGTTTATTTTAATGTCATTTAATACGACATACTTTTAGTAGAAAATTTCCTAGTCTACATTGGAAGTGTGCTCCATAAGGGAGGCATTACTACAAGGAATGCTCACATTTTTACAGTAACAGTTCTTATCAGAAAATCAAGTTTGGGTATATGGAAACAGGTGGTTTCTTGTAGAATCTACTTCTGAGCCACTTATAAATTAACACCAACAGTTGGACAGTTGATCAATAGCCAGTGAAGTCTTCAATGTAGCTAATATATGTGCATGTTAAGGAACTACAATGAATAACTAGCCAGAGGATTCTATACTAATGAAATCTGTAAAACAAACTCTCAAGAGGAGTGGCATATGGAGTGTATTACAGTAATTCATCCCTGAGGTTACCAGTACATAAAATGGTGTGGTAAGTCCTGCTCTGCCCAGGAAAAATTGTAGTTGGTACAAATTGATATTGTTCCCAAAAGCTTCTTAGATTTCAAATAGCAAATTCTCTAGAAGAATCCCCTCAAGGGGAAAGCAATGTCATCTAGATTAACCGATCTGTCATGGAAGATGGAGTCCTTGCTGCTTGCTGAGCTTGGTTGTTTTCTCTTGGAAGATCTTGGAAGATCTACTTTCTTACCAGCCCTCAGCCTTAAGCATATTTGTTCTCATCTATCCCACCACTGTCAAACCAAGTGGTAGAAATGAGATGTTCTAGCTGATCTGTGGAAGCTAAGAAGAGTTACATTATTTTGTACTTGGATGGAAAACTATAAAGAAATCCTAAGGATGTATGCTAGGAACATCTCAGAAAACAGCCATAGTAAAACACATCTGTATTACTGCCATAAAATTACATAGATGTATCTATATAGAGTCATCAAGAACCATGTTTGACTGGAGGGAGTATTTAACTTTAACCACCAGTGCCACCATCAGCTCCACCATTGTCATGTTGCATTAATTTTAAATCCTTTAGGTGTCTTAGTTTGGATATAATTTTAAATAATTGCTTATGTTAAACAATAATATAATAAAAGTATGTATGTATAATTTATTAGTTTGATATCTGGCCTTCTCCCCTCCCCAGTACTTAAAATTTTGCTGAACTCATCTCAACCAATCTCTCTAAACTATGACCTGCACCCCCTTCTATATCCATTTCACTTTTATTACATTTCATTTCAGATTGTTATTAAACTTATTTTTAATTTCTTTTTCTATGTTCCATTTTTTCTATTTCTTGGAATTTTTTTATGGTTCCCTTACTATTCCCTTCTTTTTTTCTTCTCTTTCCCAACTATTTTGAACACCTTTTCTCTTCATCTTCCCTCCCATGTGGTCCTTATAATAATTCTCTTTAATATTTCTGGGTTTTGTTTTGTTTTGAAAAAAGGAGCCAAAGAACCATTTGGAGTGGTGTAGAGAATAAGAATGATGACCTTGCTGGAGAAACTGTTGCCTAAACAAAAAGCAGATACTGTTGCCTAAATAAAAGGACCTGAAGCATTTTTTTAAAAAAAAAAACCAAAAACCCAGAGCTGTCAGATAACATTTAGAAGTGCTCAGTTATTGTCAGCCCCTTGAGATAGGACAGACTAGGAAACCAAAGTTATGAATATTTTTTTCTTATTTATTTATTTATTTAATTTATATAGATGCCCATGTAACAAGCAAATTGATTTGGGTGATGTACAACAAAACTAAAGGAATAAATATTTTAAATAATTATTGTTAACAAGTATCAAAAACATTTAAAAACTGTAAAAACAGCTAAAAGAAGAACAGAGAAAGGGATGTTAAATGGCATTGCCTCACTAGTTCACCCGTCCCCTGGGGTCCTCAGGCTGATTAGCATAACAGGTCTTGAGGGACCTTTGGAATCTGAGAAGCAATGAGGTCATCCTCACATTCGTCTGTGTGTGTGTGTGTGTGTGTGTGTGTGTGTTTGTTTGTGTGTAGAAGATTCCAAAGGGTAGGAGCTACAGCAGAAGACTCACATTTGCAAATTATAGACGAATGGACTGTAAAATATAGAATTGTACAGTAGAACATAGGGAACTATATAGAATACAGTTAAATAATAGAAACCATCGAGAAGACAGAGTCATGTTATAAATCATAGACCCTTTGAGATAGGATTAGGAACCATAAAGTAAAATAATTAGATTTAAAACATAGTAAAAGACAAAATTATTATTATTTGCAAAGGGAAAAAGTGTAAGATTTTTCTAAAAAAAGTTCCTCTATACAGAGTTTGTTTGTTTCTCTGTCTCTGGCTGTTATCAACTCACAAATGAATCCTATGATTTCATGCCCCTTTGAAAGATCTGCAGAATGCTTCTGAAAGAGGCTTGTCTGATCTGTTTTTCCCCTGGAGGAGACACCAACAACAGTGTTGTTTTTATTTGCTTCGCCACTTACTTTAACAGGGATGTACATTTTTAATATGCATATACTTTGGCTCTCCCTGCTTTTCTGCTATTTCTGTCCTTTTTTTTTTAACAGCATGTGGCCTTCCATTACTATAATCTCATCATGGGAATCATCCCACTGTTATTTCTTTTAAATCAGATTTACTCTAGTTTATTTCTCATGCTATCAGCGTTGGCGTATGGACAATGAAAAGCACGAAATTGATGAGGTGCTTTTTGAAACATTTATTTTCTAAAATGTGGACATCTTTATCGGAAATCTCTCTCGTGCTTCTATTTTTAATCGTACACAGAATTCTTTTTAAACCCCTGAATATATGCATTTAAACTCTGTAAAAAGAAATTATATTACATATTATTTATTTATTTATTTATTAAATGTGTTTGCTGCCATTCTTGCCTTGGGCCACACACACATACATACATCATATATACCAAGGGGGGGAGTTAAACACAGAATTTTCTCAGGATTGCAGTCTACTTCAGTCTATCAGTGAAATTTTGGATAAGAATGACTGAACTAGTAAGAAAGAACTGTTTCACTGGGCGATCTTTATCATTCCATGTTAAACAAACAAAAGCTAAATGGCAGGAAAAGAGTTCTGGAAAAAAATACTCAGTAGTTATCAATATCAGTGTTAACAATGATATTGATAATTACTGAGTATTTTTTCCCCAGAACTCTTTTCCTGCCATTTAGCTTTTGTTTGTTTAACATGGAATGATAAAGATCGTTCAGCCATATCATTTATTAACCATAAGTGCCATAAATAGTTAGATGGGCAGAGTGGTGGGAGTCAGATATGTGAACAACCGGTTCTCTGTGTGGATGCCACTTCCGGAAGTCCATTCAGGGCCTGGGCAACAAAAAATTAGCTACTGGTTCTGCCAAAGTGGTGCAAACCAGCTGAATCCCACCACTGGATGGGTATCACTCATTCAAACATCGATATAAACCTTAAACAGAACCTGAGCTTTTGTATTCAATTTTGTCTTTTCCTAATGCTTATTACTGTATTTTTCAAGCCTTGCCTAATTGTTTCCTTTCATTGTACACCTTAGCTCTTTCAAGGCTACCTGTTCAGATTGTGTTTTTATGTTGTGCCATACAATTATTTAACATTAGTTTTAGCATGATTGTTTTATGCCTGAACTTTGTCTCTACAGGAAATCATGAACAATTATATTAAATTAAGCATACCGTATTAAGTTAGTTTTGGAGATTTATTAAGGCATATCTCCAAAAGCTAACTAATCAAATTATCAGCCATTGTTTTTTCTTGTTCACATTTTAGTCCACTATTAATTTTTAGCCATTGGCATCTTAATTTTTTTAAATATTTTTTTCTTGTTTAAGTTGCCAATGCAATGATATTTCTATTCTGCTTGGCCTGATATCCATTGGCTGGATGTAGGAAATTTATTATATAGATATGCAATAAATCGGAAAAAATTCTCGTCTTTTTATATTGTATAGTCCAATCGCTCTGTCCATGAGACTCGGTATCAAAGAGCCTTATTTTTTTTTAATCTTCAGTGCTATTTGTTATAACTCAAACAAGCCAATTGGTTTTGCCCTTACTAGATTGACTTTGGTGATGGCAAGCAAGTCTCTAATGCATCATTTAACCACTGTACACAAGCCAAAGCTTTGTTTTAACTTTCCATTATTGCACTGTGTCCTCAAAGGTATTCAAAAGACTCTTACTATCATGTACATTTATTTTAAACAATCAAGTTCTGTGTCAGTTGAAAGAAGAGATTTTGTCTAGCATTTCCAAACATACATTTCTTTAGATTTCACGGTAGACATGCAGTTTGGGACAAATCTAATTTTAGGAATTAGGTTAAATATTTGTACTTTTGCAGCCAATTCAGGGTGAGCCTACCAGTAGCTTTGACAGGAGTCAGATAAGGAGTCAGAGTGAGGCTAGCCCGACCTTGTCTATGTTCATTGCATGAATGCCCAGGAAGGGTAGAACCTGCATCACAAAACTGTGATGATGCTTTCATCATTCTGACAGATCTGGTATGTGTCACACGTTTGTTAATGAATCACTGGTTCCTTTGGCACAAATATCTATTTATGTATTAAATTGATATGTTGATTTATTTGCATCTCTTTCCCACTGTTTTCATTGCAGTACATAGAATATTAATATAAAGGAACTTTTTTATTTTAGTTGTAAGTATTGTTATACTTTATAAGACCTGCAGTTGTCCATACAAATTCTGGTTTTTAATAAATATACCAAAAGATACTTGCTTACTATATCAATTTATATTAGTTAATTTAAAACCAATTATTTTAATGCATATATGCTGCTATTCTGACAATAATATTGCTGGCTAGTTTGGTATTTAGGTCAATTTCTATGGGTATGTAGACCCAGGGATGAAAGATGTAGATTCTGATCAAGGCAAAGAATTGCTTAGATTGGGCTTCATTATTCATTATGAAACTGCCTGAGTTGGGTGTCATAAATCTATTGATGGTGCCAAACTCCAAAATTCTGCATACACCTTCATCGCAGGGGAGGTCAGGATGGATTCCCAAAAGACACTGCAAGCCTATACTTATTTGTTAAGCAAAAGCCAGCCACCATCACCTTCTGAAATTTCCCCCCCAAGAACGATTGGAGCTATCATAAACAGTTGAGTGTTGCATTTCCCCAGACAGACTCTGAGGCATAATGTGGGGATCCTCCAGGACTCATGGGTCCTGCTCAAACAGCAGGTGGCAGTTGTAGCTAGGAAAACCTTCACTCAGCTTTGTGTAATGCATCTTTTACACTCCTTCCTGGATCAGGAGACTCTTTTTTTAGTCAGTCATACCATGGTTAAATCCTGTCTGGATTATTGCAACATGGTCTACTTGGGTCTACCCTTGAAAAGTATCTGAAAGCTTCAGTTGGTACAAAATGTGGCTTGGGCACACTAGGATGGCGCACATAACACCTCTGCTGCATGAACTGCATTGGGTGCAGGTTTGTTTCTGAGTCCAATTCAAGGTATTAATTATGACCTTTAAAGCCCTACATGTCAGGGAGGCAGATTACCTGAAGAACCATCTTTTTCCCATTATATCGGCTTATCTCACTATATCAGGTAGGAAGGGTTTGTTGGAAATGCTGCCAGTTAAAGAATTTCAACTAGTAGGCTCCAGGAAGAGAGCATTCTTTGCCATTGCCCCTGAACTTTGGAGCCTTCTTCCACCAGAGTTGATGCTGGCCCCCAGTCTCCTTCCTTTTGGAAATCCTTGACGTTCTGGCTTTCCTGTGATTTTCCATAACTAAATTAAAGACTGCAGTAGAATTAATCTCTCAGACCATCACTTGTTTAAATGGTTCCAATCGTTACAAGGCTGTGAATTTAAACAATGCTCTTATTCCTAGATTATATAGATACTTATATTTTTCATTAACATGCTGATTTATGGCTAAATACTTCTTTATACAGCCTTTTTCTTTCATGTATTAAAGTACTAGGCATGATTATTTAGTAAGTATTGGTGAGACCATACCTGAAGTCAAGCAAAATAACTTTTTAGGATTGCATTCATTCTCATTTTATACATGATTAACTTATTTCTAATATGAATGAATACTGCAAAATACTGAATACCAAAGGAAAAAACCTCGGCTGAATTACTAAAAACACAAATATATGGTTGATGATTCTGGACTCAAAAGACCTGTTACACTGCATGGTATTATTTAATAACTTTATACTAATGAAAGTAATTTGGAAACACATTTCAATTGTTTATATTTTTCTAAGTTAGATTAATCTGGAAAAAAATATCTTTTAAACATTGATGATATTTTGTGGCTATATAATAGCAAATCATCTTACCAATAGATGAAATCAGACTAATCTGTATTTAAACAAATAGGAGGATATATTGCTCAAAAGAGACTAGTTTTCACTCAAGTTAATAAGCTGTAAGAAGTGGGTGACTTTGGCCAGTTACTTTCTCTCTGACACCTTGAATTAGTTATAGCATTGATGGCAAGCCTTTTAGAGACAGAGTGCCCAAACTGCAACCCAAAACCCACATGTATCGTCAGGTGCCAGGTGGGTGTGACCCATTGGGTGGGTGTGGCTCATTTGGTGGGCATGGCCCATTGGGTGGGCGTGGCTGCAGTGGTAACGGCAGACTGGGTGGGACTAAAAAGTTCAATCAATCAATTCCAACTTTGCAAGATCTTTTTTTTCCCCACAAGAAGTTGAAATTGATTGATTAATTGAACCTTTTTTTTTCACACGGCAGTGGAGGCCTAAAGCAAAAAGGTTTTATAAACCCAGCTGAAGGCCTAGGACTGGGCCAACGGTGTGTGTGCCCACAGAGAGGGCTCTGCATGCCACCTGTGGCACCCGTGCCATCGGTTCCCCACCACGGAGTTATAGAAATAATAAAAGCAGGTTAAAAGAATAATATGAATAAATACATTTTAAAAATTGCAATCTGCAATGGAACAGCCTAGGGCCTTTAAAACAATAGGAAAATATTCGGTATTTATAACTCTCCAAAATAGCAACTGAAACAATATCTTTTATGTTTTAAATATTTGAACATTTTTTTCCCTATGTAACAATGGATTTCTTTATGGTAGCCACTGGGAACAAACGTATTAGTATCATCTGGTTATTTACAGAATTTCTTAGTATAGCCAGATCTTTAGCTATTATAACAGTTTTGATAGCAAGTCATATTGAAACTATTGTAATGGAACCTACTGCTGTGTAGAGATTATGGTCATAATGGAAAATATCACTGAGTTTATAGATATGTATGTGTTGTGTATGTAAATAGTTAGCAATAAGCCATGAAAGAGATTGCAAACACAGTGCAGCTTTGCAAGGTTTAAAGCGGGAAAATAAGGTGCAATCATTGGACGCCACAACCAAGGAGCGGGAAAACAGACTGCTGTATTGGTTACAGTTCAAACGCTTTCTCTATAAAAGGGTTGCAACATTTGACATTTGACAGTTGACTTTGTGTATTCAATAAACTCGTTCAGTGTTAACCACTCTGAGTCCTCGTCAATTCGAACCAAACAACTGGCGACGAAGGTGGGATTGACAGAAGACCAGAGATTAGGAAGAATTGTCGTGAAGGCGGCAAAGTCAGAGCGAGTCACAGTCAACCGAGCGGCCGCGGCAGAATAGGAAAAAAAATTCTCCGAATGGCGCAAATCGGGTCACTGAAGGAATTTGACCCTAACTTCCCCGAAGATTGGGAAGAATTCATTGGTCAGGTCGAAGGATTCCTGTTAGTGAACGGAATCACTGACGACCGAAAAAAAGCGGCGGCACTTTTGACAATTTGCGGCACACCGGTCTACAGAGTCGCTGTCGGGCTGTGCCAGCCACAACCAGTCTCCAGCGTGCCCTATGCCGACCTCCTTGCAAAACTAAAGGTTCACTTTACTCCCCGAAGGTCCGAACTTTTTTGGCGGCGCATCTTCGAGAAGAGAAATCAGAGACCGGGGGAGTCCATACAGAAATTCGTCGCTGCCGTCAGGGAAGCCGCAGTACGTTGCAAATACGATAATTTAGAAATTAGGATTCGGGACAGAGTCGTGCTGGGCTTACGCGATGAACAATTACAAAATAGAATAATCGCCAAACCTACCGGCGATTTACAGGAAGTGCTCGACGAACTCCTAACGTATGAGTCAACCGGGTATCGCGACCCCCCCCGCAGTAGCATGGCGACAGCACCTGAAATTAACCAAGAGGGCTATGTGGACTGCGGGGAGGTGGATCAGCAGTGGGAGGAAGAGATTGCCGAAGTCTCCAGGCGATTTGGAAAGATGGCACCCAGACAACTTAGAAGCGAGGGGCCTGAACCAGGCCGCCGGCAACAACCCGCAACACCGCAAAGACCACCGACCGGGGCACAACGACCGTGGCGGGACACCGCAACCAGACCGCGCGACAACGACACCCAGAACCGATGTGGCAGCTGTGGCGGCAACCATCCCCGCGCTTCCTGCCGATTCCGCACCGCCAAGTGCAGGGCTTGCGGCAAGACCGGCCACATCCAGGCCATCTGCAGAAACCGCGTTCGGGACTCCCGTCTGAATGAAGTCGATGTGTGGCCAGAGGGTAAGGTAACCCCCAATGCTAGTGGCAAGGAGACCCCTAGATCCCGGGCGAAATTTCCAAACCTAAGGGAGGTGGCCCGAGTCAATCGGAGACGGCAGGGAAGGGGGCACAATTTTCCGGACGGAAAATTAAAAATTACAGTCCTTCTGCAAGGGGTCCCTTGCAGAATGGAAATCGACTCAGGGGCTTCAGTGTCGATAATTTCCACTGAAACCCTTGAGAAAATCGAACAACTAAGTGGAAAAAGAATTCCACTTAGTCCAACAAATATTCAATTAATGGACTTCCAAAAAAGTCCAATAATCGTAAAAGGAAAGACCAGCCTTAGAGTAAACTTTAAGGGGTTTAAGGGGGTCTTAGATTTGATAGTTACGGAGGGGAATAGGACCAGCTTAATAGGGCTTAATTGGTTTCCTGCCCTGGGAATTTGGATAGGGGGAATAAATTCAGTGATCAGAAATAAGACCCTCGAATCCGTCTGCAAAGAATTTGCAGACGTATTCGATGGATCTCTAGGCAAGTACAAAGGGCCCCCCATTAATTTTAACCTAGACCCCTCAGTAAACCCAATCAGGCTAAAGGCCCGGAGGGTACCTTTTGCCTTAAAAGAAAAAATCGAGGCCGAGCTCGACCGGCTTGTAGGCCTCGGAGTTTTAGAACCCGTTGAGGGCGGTTTGTGGGAGACGCCGATCGTCACACCCCTCAAACCCAATGGGGATGTGAGGATCTGCGCCGACTATAAAGCGACCCTCAACATTGGAATGAAAAAGCATGCTTACCCGGTCCCGACGGTGAAGCAGGTCCTCGCCACGATCCAGGACGCCGCCATCTTCGCCAAGCTCGACTTGGCGCATGCGTACTTACAGTTGACTGTTTCCAAAGAGGCTGCAGAGGCACAGACAATTGTTACCCACAAGGGGGCGTTCCGAGTCCACAGACTGCAATTCGGAATTGCAGCTGCTCCAGGCATCTTCCAAGAAGTGATGGAGAGGACCTTAAAGGGCATACCTGGAGTATGCCCTTACTTTGATGATGTCCTAATAGCTGGAAAAGATGAAGGAATGTTAGTAGAGCGACTGGAACAGGTACTGGGTAGATTTAGAAAGGCTGGATTAAAATTAAAAAAGGAAAAATGTAGCATAGGGGTTAAGTCCACTGATTTTTTGGGGTTCAGGATTGACAAAAGCGGAGTCCACCCTACCCCTGAAAAAATTAAAGCAATAAAAGGGGCGCCTGAACCAAGGAACAAGGCTGAGCTACAGGCCTTCCTAGGCTTGGTAAATTTTTATCACACTTTTGTGCCACATAAGGCTGCCATTGCAGAACCACTGCACAGGCTTTTAGATAAGAAGACCCCTTGGCATTGGCAAGACAAGCACAAAGCGAGTTTCCAGACCTTAAAAGATATCCTTTCCAGTAGCTCAACTGTAACCCACTTTATAGAAAACAGACCAATCTACCTGGCGTGCGATGCTTCGCCTTATGGCGTTGGGGCAGTAATCAGCCATTTAGACACCCAGGGAATGCAAAGACCCATTGCTTACTACTCCCGCACACTAACCAAGGCAGAGCGGAACTATGCTCAAATTGACCGGGAAGCTTTAGCCATAGTGGCAGGAGTTAAAAAGTTCCACGACTACCTGTATGGCAGGAACTTTACAATACTGACAGACCACAAACCCCTGCTGGGACTGTTTACCACAGATAAACAGACTCCCCAAATTATGTCTCCCAGGATGCTGAGATGGTCCATTTTCCTCTCAGCATATTCATTTTCCCTCCAATACCGACCAGGTAAGGACATGGGTCATGCAGACGCTCTTAGCAGATTGCCCCTTAGCACAACAGAGGAGGACCCTGCCCCAGTGGGACAAGTAATGTCCCTACAAGATATTCCTGATCTGCCCCTAACTGCTAAAGACATAGCTGAGGCAACCAATAAGGACCTCATCTTAAGGAGAGTAATGGCCTGGGTCATGAGCGGTTGGCCCAACGCCAACCCGGACGTAAAATACAGTCCATTTTTCCGAAGGAAGGATGAACTATCAGTTCATATGGGTTGCTTACTTTGGGGAACTCGTGTAGTAATTCCAGGAATCCACAAATCAGCTATTCTATTTGAATTGCATGAGGGACACCCCGGAATAGTAAGGATGAAGGCCCTGGCTAGGAGTCACTTGTGGTGGCCAGGATTGGACCAAGACATTGAGGAATGCGTTGCCAATTGCCATCTGTGCCAACGTTCCAGGCCTGAACAACAACACATCCGCACACATAAATGGGAGCTAGCTAGGAATCCTTGGTCCAGGATTCATATTGACTTCGCTGGACCTTTCCAGGGGTTAACGTTCCTTGTAGTGGTCGACAGCTACTCTAGATGGCTAGAAGTAGTACCGGTCAGTTCAGTAACGGCAGGCAGAACAATACAGGCATTAAGGGGCCTCTTTGCCACTCATGGGTTGCCGGATTTAATAGTGTCTGATAACGGGCCACAATTCACATCTATTGAATTTCAGGATTTCCTCAAGGCCAACTCGATTAAGCATAAGACTTCTGCACCCTTCCACCCCTCCACCAACGGATTGGCTGAAAGGAACGTGAGGACCACGAAGGACGTGCTTAAAAGAATCATTCGAGGTGACTGGCATCAGAGACTAGCTGAGTTCTTGTTGGCTCAACACACAACCCCTTGTTCGGCTACAGGGAAAAGTCCAGCTGAAATGAGGTGGGGAAGAAAAATCTTGACCAAGTTGGACAGACTACACCCTGACAGACTCCAACCAAACATTGAATTAGACATTCCTAACAGAACATTTGAAGTGGGGGACTTGATTTGGGCCAGGAACTACGCCCAAGGGGATAAATGGATTCCTGGGGTGGTAACTGAAATCTTAGGTCCCCTATCATACATCATTGAGGGGGAAGGGAATAGGGTCTGTAAAAGACACATAGACCAGCTGAGGAAAAGATCTAGTGGGTGTGTGCCAGCTGAGGGGGACCAAAGCTCAGTTAGGGCAAACAGTACAGATAACATTAGGCCAGAAAGTGGTGTAGTGGTTGGGCAAGATGACATATTTCCTGATGCCCATCAACAACAATTCAGTCCAATTGATTGGGAAATACCCCTGCGAAGTAGGCCAGTGACAACTGAATCCCAAACACAACCTAATACACAAGGCAGTACATCTGAAGCCAGTAACCCTGTGCCCAGGTCTAGTAGTAACCAGCATAGTAACCAGCAGCCAAGCAGTCAACCAGGAAGAAGGGTCCCTAGCAGCCAAAGTAACAGATACCCTTCTAGAATACATAGGCCACCAAAATACCTAATGGATTTTGTAAAGAAATGACACCAACTGGGGGGTAAGGGGTGTTGTGTATGTAAATAGTTAGCAATAAGCCATGAAAGAGATTGCAAACACAGTGCAGCTTTGCAAGGTTTAAAGCGGGAAAATAAGGTGCAATCATTGGACGCCACAACCAAGGAGCGGGAAAACAGACTGTTGTATTGGTTACAGTTCAAACGCTTTCTCTATAAAAGGGTTGCAACATTTGACATTTGACAGTTGACTTTGTGTATTCAATAAACTCGTTCAGTGTTAACCACTCTGAGTCCTCGTCAATTCGAACCAAACAGTATGGACATCCTAATCTTGTCAATGTCAGCCATTCACCTTGTTAAGAAAGTGGGCTAAGCAAAATCTAAACTTACATTTTGTAATCCCAAAGAGATACAAAAGAATAGCTTCCTGAACAAGCTATTAGAGAGCCAGTTTGGTCTAGTAGTTAAGGTACCAGGCTAGAAAGGAACAGACTGTGAATTCAAGAGCTGCCTAAGCTATAGAAGCCAATTAGTTGACCTTGGGCCGCTCACCCTCTCTCAGCCCAACTCATCTCACAGGGTTGTTTTGGGGGGAAAAAGGAGAAGGGAGGTGTGTTGGACATATTCACTGCCTTGAGTCACTTGTGAACATAATAAAGGCAGGATATGAATAAATAAATAAAATAGCTTTATCATTACTTATTAGTGAGAATACATAGAAACTCTATGTTGGGTTTTGAGTCCAGTATGAGACACCATGATTAACAGATGTAGCACTATGTGCTACGTAGTGATCTGAACTCCCTTTGGATGCTTCTCAACACAGGATTATCTTGACTAGGGAAGTCACATTATACTGGCAACAAAGGTTCATATTGTCAAGATGATGGTTTTCCAAGTTGTAACATATGGCAATGAAAGCTGGACCATCAGAAAACTGTTGCCTTTGAATTATGATGTTGGAAAAAATTGTTCAGAAGACCTTCTACTGCAGGAAAAATAATTCAGCACAAGATTATATAAAGCAGTCCTTGCTGTAAGAACTAACAATGAAGCTGAAGTTTAAATATTTTTAAACAAAGAATGAGCAGGTGAAAATAACTGTATGCAGTTATGATGTCTGGAAAAATCAAAAGTAATTTGAAAAGAGGGTTGGTTAGATATTATCACTTGAGGACTACCTCATGCATTTAAGATTCAAAGAAATGCTTACTGAAAAACACTGCTGCAAGTGAATGAAAATAATAGAAACCCACAGAGAATAAATTCCATGATTTCATCTGCATTTTTTCAGTAACTCATAGAGTATAGGGAACCTGCTTTAATATTTTTTTTCATTTATTCCTATTTGTGAAGGAATGCCACAATGTCAATTGACTCTAGATTAGTGTTCATTACTAAAGCAAATGGGTTAAGATATTACTATATTTTCTGCCAAGGACATATAAACCTTGTTTTCTAGTTAGTATTTCATGAATATGTTTTTATTGTCATATTTACTGAATAAATGCAATAAATTTATCTTAGGTCCTTTGTCTTGTAATCTTCCTTAAACTAATAAAATGGGCATCTGTTTAGATTTTTATATTTCTCATTAGCTTTGAGCATAGCACAGGGTCAAAGTCAAGTTAGAAGGCAGATGGGCTTATTTTTGTCTCTGTGCTGATTTCAAATTGCATCCAAATGATTAGTTTACATATCTTTATGCAAAACAAATAAAAGCTCCATAGCTGCAATTTATTCCTGTTCACCGAATTGCATAGCAAAATGAGGGTGGGGTGGGGTGCTGAACTATTTGGAATAGATGACATTCATTTGGTTTTCTTTTAATTCTATACACTGATGTTCAATTAAACATTAGTAGATCATATGCCATTACAGAGTAATGCTTGTTTTCCTTATTCAAGGCATATTGAACAACTAAATATTACACATTCTGATGGGCTTTAATATATGCATGCCGTGGTCTGCTGGTAATTTACTTGTTTTAATTGCATCAACTATTTTCCTTTCTGCTTTGTTTTTTATATTTTATTTTTTGAAAGAAAATCCCAGACTATTCTCAGGCAGTAGTTTACAACATGCAGTCTATGATCAACAAAGGATTTAAGAATGACAATGTGGTGAATGGGTACTTTACAGCTCTCTTGGGTTGTTTGCCACCACTCCCTCCTCATACATGGACATGCCCTTGTAGAATATTAGGGGACCCTTCAATATTTATCATAATAGTGTGTAAAATATCACTCAAGTATTCCTTCTTCTCTTGGAAGGCACACATAGTTTGTAGGTCAATAATAGAACACATTGCTCACAGAACTGCCTTAGAAATAGTTGTCATAAAAAAACAACCAAGCCTTTTCTTCCAACTATTCCATGCCTACCGAGCTGTCAAATCTTGCTTAAATTCAAAGTAGGATATGTATTACTCTGCATTTATTCTACTTCTGGTATTTTGGCTTTAATATGTGTATATTGACTTGGGATAATGTAGATAAGAACATTATATTACCTGGAAAGGTCTATATTGCATACATTCTTTAAAAGCCATAACTTTAAACCTGGTAGAAAGCAAGAGCAGATAAATGTTATACTTAAATTTTGGTGCAATATGGATCTTATTTGTGAACTATGACTTGATCAACTGTCCCTAATTTGAAAACCATGGCTTAGAGTGATGTGTGAGACTAGTCTCCACAACAGAGATGGGCAACTGAAAGATATCACTGCTAAATAATACAAATGAGGCATTGGGAGCTTCATTGTGATAAGAGACTGTTCATCCTTCCTGTATTTCCAGTATATTTCACTACCTTTTTTAAAAAAAGGAAAGGAAGTGGCAATTTATGTAGAGTTACGTGCAACTAATCATTGTTCTTAAAGGAAGAGGGCTTATTAAGTCAGAACACAAGCTATTTTTTAAATATATTTTGACGCTGCAGACACTATAACTTGCCAAGTATTGTGCGTGGTAACAGAGGTCTAAATCAAAATGTCAGCAAGGAATGTGATTCAAAGTAATTAACTGTCGGGTGAAAAATATTATCTGATATACAGAGAAAATCTTTGTCACTTATATTTTGTAGAGAATGGCCCTGAAAAACATTCATATAGATCAGGATGGTATCATATAAATTATAAACAGACATATTTTAAAGTAAAAATGGAACAACTTTACCAAAATATTGTGATAATCTTTCATATTTTGGAAAAAGTTTGACATATTTTCCATTTCGGACAATTCTATATAAATTTGTTACTCAAGTCAAACATAGCCTACTATCATGGATATCCAAAAAAGGGTTCCAAAGCATATCTGGTCTTACAGATCCAGGACATTATTACAAATTTGGCAGGCCATAATACACAGGCCATAGGCTGCAATCCATTAGTCTAAAATTAATAATTTTCATAATTCTTAAGTCCTGGGTGCTAATTTTATATATTTATATTAGAATATTGTTTCAGTACAAGATGAGAGAGCTTGAGCTGTCTGGCTTGTACTTCAATGAGTATTTTAGTTTTCATTTCACAATGTTACTTATCTTTCTTACTTATGTTTGAGGAAAGAATTCTTTCTTTTTTTAATGATATTTTCATGAGCTTTCCCATTTATCTTCATACATAACTTTTGCCATATATACAGATTTCTGAAAGAAGCATTTTTGAAAATATTCTTATGATTTGGAGAAACTTGAGTTGCCATATCAGAGAACATAGGCTTAGAAAGAATAAAATAAAAGCAATTTACTGCATACTAAAGAAAAAAAACAATCAGAACATTGTAATTATCCATCTAATAAAACCAACATCTTGCCAAAACTAATCTATAAAAGAAGAAGAAGAATTAGTCATTTTTTTTCAAAAATAACCAAATGTTCAACAATTATTGCAAGAAGGTTAAAGTATTCTACATGTTTCATCTCAGATGACATGACGTGCTTCCTGAGGTTGATTTTAGCTAGTTAGGTACAAAAAAGCAAGGTCTTGATACAGGAATATCTAAGAGGGGAGACAGAAAAATCACAACAGAATAAAGCTTAAGTTCAATAAACTATCAGCATACAAATTTATCACACCTTATATTTCTCCAACATAATTTTTTTAAAAAACAAAATAATCAAAATTCATGTATAGTATGAAACAATATAAATAACTTAACGTGCAATATTTTTCTCTGTAGTGTTAACTTCATTTGTCAACATTTATGTTTGGAATCCCTAAGGGAAGAGTAACAGTGAATGTTAACCATTTTATTAGAGGAGGAAGAGGAGAAGAGCAAAAGCAGGGATTTAAATTTCAGCTTATTTATTTATTTATTTATTTATTTATTTATTTATTTATTTATTTATTTATTTAATGGGACTTATATGCCGCCCTAACTCCCAAAGGACTCAGGGCGGCTAACAACAATAAAATACAAGTAAAATACAAATATTAAAATTAAAATTAAACTATATCTATAGCCCCAATTAATAAAACCTTAAAACCAGATTAAAAACCCCATTATCATCAGTCCAGGTTGGCCTGTTGGAAAAGAAATGTCTTAAGGTCACAACGAAAGGACCGGAGGTCTGGGGTCATCTGGAGCTCCAGGGTAAGCTGATTCCACAGGGCAGGTGCCCCCACAGAGAAGGCCCTCCCCCTGGGGGTCGCCAGGGACATTGTCTGGCCGACGGCACCCTGAGGAGGCCCTCTCTGTGTGAGTGCATAGGGCAATGGGAAGTCGTTCCTGGGAACAGACGGTCCTGCAGGTATCCCGGGCCTAATACTTGGTACCAAGACAAGTTTCCAAATGTAAAGTCTTGTTTAATTTGTTTGCCTACTCCTTCCTACTGCTTTTGACTTACCGTCTATTCTCTCTCTCTCTCTCTCTCTCTCTCTCTTTTTTTTTCTCTCTCTCTCTCATTTTCCTTTGCAAACAGAAAGCTGACCTTGCAGTTGCACCCTTGGCAATTACGTATGTTCGAGAGACGGTCATCGACTTTTCCAAGCCCTTTATGACTCTCGGAATAAGTATTTTGTACCACAAGCCCAATGGTACAAACCCGGGTGTCTTCTCCTTCCTGAATCCTCTCTCCCCTGATATCTGGATGTATATTCTGCTGGCTTACTTGGGTGTCAGTTGTGTGCTCTTTGTCATAGCCAGGTAACATGTCACACCTTGTGATTTTTTTGGCAATTGTTATTTTTTTTGTCCTCTTCAACAATAATTGTCAAAAGTCACAAATTCTTCCTTCTTTCTTATTCTTAACTGCTAATCTTGTATCTATATACAGAGAAAAAGTCAGCATCAATTTAGCATCAAGTTCCTGCAATATAATGCTTTTGTGCTGCTTCATATTGACTGTGCCCCTTATCTTTTCATAATAGTATGAGTTCTATAAATTTGTTAACAGTAAATTGAAGAAATTTGACAGTTTTTTAGAAACAATTTCCTCCCTTTCAATCTTGTCTTGAAATGCAATAAAGTTTATTTTTATATATTGGGTACTATATTAACAAGAAATAGATATTCACATAAAACACACAACAATTCTAAATGAAATTAAGGACAAAAACTCTCTACATAATGCTAGTAACAGCAAATGAAGCTGGGAAAGTGAAGCCTGCCCCCTGGTCCAAGGCTTGTCATTTTTTTTATTAGTTTCTGTCTTTGCAGAGACTATATTGCAATCCATATATTATTGAAATTTGATTTAATGGATCATTTGGGAAGGGAGAAAGAGGATGTCCATTAAATTCAAATGTCTGTTAAATCTGAATTTATGTTATTTGTAGGTGATTTAATTGATGCAAAATGTGCTGTTTGAGTTAAACCTTGATTTAATGGGTAAATGTTAATCTATTAGCACATATTGTAATAGTCCATTAAATATGGGTGGACCCTGTACAAAAAAATTGTACATTGTACCCTGCATCTATAAAATGTAGGTCTACTTTACCAAGGTTTTACTGTACTTCTGATGACAGGAGTTTGCATACCTTCCTTATGATTTCGAATCTGGTCACCAAAGCTTCTAAAAGTCAGGACAGTGAGGAGGAGCAAGGCAAGTGATGGTGGGTACAGGCAGCATGGTCCCATCTATTTCTGTATGGTGTAGTTCAGAATACAAAACTAAAGCTATTAAAAATGTCAAGTGTAGGTCAAGTGTGGAAGAAATGTACACAATCGGACACAATATGGTTTTAAGATCCAGGTACCTAGTAATCAGATTAACAAAACCATAGGTTTTTAATCTAATTCCTCCTATCTCTTTTGAACTCCCATTAATTAACTGAACAACGATTGGCAATAGTAGCAGTTTTTAACTTGCTTGAATCCTGGAAATAGGCAAATCAGAATAACAGATTTAAAAACATACTTAGGTACTGAGATGAGTAAATTACTGCCATAGCATTCCAGTAAAACAAGGATACCAGAGTCCCAAAGATGCTTTTTGAAAAGGCAACTGGACTTTATTTTCCTTGAAGATGTTTTGCTTCTCACCCAAAAAGCTTCTTCAGTTCAGTCAATTCTTGGATAAGAATCAAAATGTCTTCAAGAAAAACAAAGTTACCTTTTGGGACAGCCATTACCTGGATGACTTAGAATCTTCATAGACAAAGAGATCAGAGTTTCTTCCTTGTATTTTCATTTTATATGTGTCTAGTATTTTAAATTAAGAAATAGGCAATCTGGTCCAGTGAAGTTATGCAAATGCATCCAACATTCAGTATGAAGTCTTTATGTGAATCAGATTTATTCCACTGATTTGTGTTATAGATGCTCCGGAGCTTCTATTAATCATGTCTATCAATCTGGTTAAATTCTGTTATTTGAACAGCCTATTCCTAGCAGTGAAACTAATACATTTGTTTGCCAGTCCTTATGTCAAATTAATGCTACTATTTGATGGCTGCTGGTTTATAATCAAACTGGGGAAACTTCTTGTATCATTCCTGCATCTTGTCGGTCACTCTTCATGAATTATAATGTTGAAATATTTGTGTTTATGATGCCTTGGATTTTGTTGTTTTTATGGATTAGTGGGTTCTCTCAGTGGATAAGAAGTTGTGACTTTGGAAGTCACACCTAAAAAGCCTCAACCTAAGGAAGGATGTGTTCATGGTAGTTTTGGTTTTAAACATAAATATGTAGCAAAATATATATTTATTATGTATAGCAAAATTTATGCAGACACATGCACAGAGAGACACACATACATACGTACAAAATGAAAACTGTAAAAAGAGACATTTTAGCATGTGGACGAAGTGCAACATTTGTACTAATCTAAAAACTGCTCACTTTACCTTTTAGTTTGCTCTGCTTAATCCTAAGAGTTTTAGTTCTTTACTCAAATTCTTTTCATGCCTCGTTTACTTCTTGTTTGATGTAAGTCATTGATTTGTCTTTTGCTATAAGTTATGCAAGTGCAAGGCCACCCCTTCTATCTTAAGCAGCAGACCTAAAAGAGCTCTCCCTAGCAATTGTTCCCTCTCCACATTCCCTTTCCTTGGGGAAACAGTGAGGGTCATAACCTGTGCTGTATTTGTTAAACTAACATACTTCCCTCAGGTATCAATGCTGAAATAAGATAACGAAAACTGAGTTTTGCATATAGGTAGAAAGGACTGTAAATGTGTCTTCTGCCACTGTTAGCAGTATATCTTGATTTGGCCATCAGTCAGAATTCCATTTAATTAATTTGATATAATTTTCTAAGAGATGATATCATTCCTTTCTAATGCTGAAATAGTGGTGTGGAATGGTCTGGTGTGGTGTGGTATGGCAGGAAACTATAACAACAGCGACTTTATGTGTCTCTGATAAGCAAAAGGTATAATATATTAAAACATAGTTTGAATGATTTCCTAGGCATCTTTGGTTTATCCAGAATATTACTGCATTTTTAAATTATTCCCTAGGAATATTAACAAGGTACAACTATTGATGAACAGTTACAGATGTCATTACAGGCATTTTATAGGCACTGTATAATTGGATTTTCAAAAAGCTTTTAAACTAAGCCTCTCAAGAAATTGCTAAATTAAACCTTAGTTATGTGGTGGAAGGAGTAAGGATTGGTAAGGAAACTGGGAAAGGACAGGTGGTGTTCTTGGCATATCTACATATTAAATAATAAGTTATGTCATCATTTATGGATAATATCATTTACAGCACAAGTTTGTAAACACTACTTATTCGAGATAGCAAAACGCCAGACAGAAATAGAAAATCAGTCAAAATCATTAGCAGACAAATGAATCACTGATAATATTTCAGATTCATTGTGAATACCCAGAAAAAAATGTTGTTGAAATTATAAATGAAACCTGAGTGAAAATGGAGCCTGTCTAAATTCAGATGCCAACTATGTAAATTGGATGTAAACCTAAACAATAAAATATGTGCAGTTAGGCAAAGCAGCTGCCCATTTATGGGTTACTGCATCTAAAGACATAGAGAAAGGACTGAGAAGATGTGATAATGATTAGGCTACCAAACAACAGTACTCAATCAATGCAGTCTTTATTTTGTCATAAGTAACCATATGTCATAAGTAAATAATACAATATGGGTTTCCTATGGATTAGCTTCAGAGAAACATCCTTCTTTGAAGGAAGACCCAGCACTTTCACTTCTAGAAGAAACATCATTAGATTCAATCCTTTGAATTTATTCTCACATAAATAAGTTTGCTATTAACAGTGGGAGTGCTCCTCAATAAATAGAATTGAGTAATAGCAAGAGATAGACCAATTTTCATGAGTTCCTCCTCTTATCTCTACATTCACTGTTCCTTTTTTTCTGTTAGTCTGAAGAATACTAAATGTTCTATAGCATATTTCTGAGGAACATATATATTGCATAGGAGTAGAGAATCTCTCTCCCTCTCCCCTCCCTCCCTCACCCCCCTCTCTCTCACACACACGCTCCACCCCACACATTCATCTTTTCTTGCTCTTCTTTTCAGAGAGGAACAACAAAAATGACTAGGGGACTGGAGGCTAAAACATATAAAGAATGGTCACTGGGATTGAGTATGTCTAATTTAATGAAAAGAAGGACTTGTGGTGACATGATAGCAGTGTCCCAATATCTCAGGGTTAGGGGTTAAAGGTAAAGGTAAAGGTAAAGGTTCCCCCGCACATGTGTGCTAGTCGTTTCTGACTCTAGGGGCTGGTGCTCATCTCCGTTTCAAAGCCGAAGAGCCAGCATTTGTCCGAGGACGTCTCCATGGTCATGTGGCCGGCATGACTAGACGCCAAAGGCGCACGGAACGCTGTTACCTTGCCACCGTATTGGTCCCTATTTTTCTACTTGCATTTTTACATGCTTTCGAACTGCTAGGTTGGCAGAAGCTGGGACAAGTAACAGGCGCTCACTCTGCTACACGGCAGTTGGGATTCGACCCGCCAAACTGCCGACCTTCTGATCGACAAGCTCAGCGTCCTAACCCACTGAGCCACCGCGTCCCTTCTAGGGTTAGCGTTAGGGTTAGGCTATTCCCCAAAGCACCCGAAGGGAGTACATGAAGCAACGGATGAAAACTAATCAAGGAGAGAAGCAACCTAGAACTAAGAAGAAATTTCCTGACAGTTAGAACAATTAATCAGTGGAACAGCTTGCCTCCAGAGGTTGTGAATGGTCCAGCAATGGAGTTTTTAAGAAGAGACTGGACAACCATTTGTCTGAAATGGTATAGGGTTTCATTCCTGAGCAGGGGGTTGGGCTAGAAGACCTCTAAGGTCATTTCCAACTCTGTTACTCTATTCTAACTTTTATTGCCAGCAGCAGTCGTAAGTGAATTTAATAGCTATGTGTAGGGCCTATTCTAAACATATTGGCACTCTAGGCAAAGTTAAATTCTGGCATCCTGTGTGGTTTGAAATTTTTAAAATGTGTCCTCTTGCACTTTTTTCTTCTTCTTCTGGTTTTTGAGCTTTACACTTAGGATTTTCAGCCCTGTAGAGCTTTGTTTTCTCGTCTTGGATATTTTCACCCTATTTTCCTACCAAATAGTTTTAATTACATCAGTACCCATTGTTGTCATATGGCAAGAATTCCTCATAATTATATTTAACCATTGAGTGGACACAGTGACCCACAGAGTATACTGCTACTGCTTTCTTTTATTGAGTTTTTAAGTAGTCATTTCGCTGGTGTCAGCTAAAATTTGTCACCCTTAGCCAATACCTACTATAGCTGGCCCTGCTTGTAGGGATGAAAAGGACCTCTTTGTCAAAGCTAGGCTCTAGATATAAATCTGTGTAAAAAAATAAATCTCTTTATGTTGCATATCTAATGGAAGTTACCATCAATATGAGTGAAAAAATTAAAATTTAGAATTCTTATTTCTAAGGTAGCATGAATAATGGGTGTATATTGTAACTAAAGCAGCAGTGCAAGATTACAAGTTTCATACATGAGTTATCTGACTAGAAACCTTCACTATTTATTTCTCAATAATGAAAACTCCTTGATTTTTGAATATGCTGATTCCAAAACAAGTTAATTGTCTTGCTACTTATATTCTTCCTTCTAGATCTATGTAACAAAGAACACAGAATCACTTTTTTTTTAAAGTAACTAGCACTGTTTTCAATGGAAATTTTCATTTGTTATGCCTTATCAGATGTTGAAAACATTATTTTAATCAAAAAATAATTATATTTACGTACCTCTGAGCATTTATCTTTCTTAAACTAAGCTATTGGGTTAAGAAGTTGGCTGCACAATTAGAATAGCATGTATATTTAGGAATACAAGTAAAATTAAAGTACAACATATTTTGAATAATAAAAAGTTCATGTATCCAAAGAAAGCATAAGATTTTTTTCTCCTAATGAGAGGTGATTCTTAATTGTATTTGATATGTATTAACACATTCACCTAATTAATCCTTGATTTTGTAGGAAAAGGTTATTAAATCTATTTAAGATTATGATTTGAAGGTGAATTTTGAGTATATAAAATGGAGTATAAATTATTTGTATTCTTGGAACTATTTGTAGCTATTCTTGCAACAAATATCTTTATAGTCTAGTAGCGTACTGCTACAAGATTCTTGTAGTATTTATTATAGTGTAATTAAAATAAGATTTGAATTAAAAGCTTTTTGCATTCTATGTACATATATTTGTGGGGGACAATATGTGTATGTATAAAATATATGAATCAATTTACAGAATGCAAACTATGGTAATATATATTTCATAATTACTGCTTCTTGCACTTATTATCATGTTGTTTCTTTATTAGAATTTTCCTTCATTGGTTTAGTTGCAGTTATTCACGTTGAACATAATTCAAAAACATCATATTAAGTAGATCTCTACACATTAGGAGCAGAAAACAATGATTTAAAAGATGCAGTATGGTCATGCCTAGTTTACATTTGTAATATCTATTTCAGGTAGTCCTCAGTTAATACTCATTCAGCAACTGTTTGAAAATACAATCATGCTGAATGAATGGTACTTATGATGGGTCTTTGAAGTTCTGTCTGTCATAGCATCCTGTGGTGACTGACATGTTTGTGATTTGCAACCTTCCCTGTTAACTTTCCACTAGCAAAGTCATGAGGAAACTGTCAGACAGTCACAGTCATATGAGGTCCTTGCTTAATGGCAATGATTCACTTAATCTTGGTAAGTGGGGACTGGTGGAACTGCTGTCACTAAGCAGTCTGGACACATAATATTGTATTTTAAAATAATGTCACTTAGCAACAGAAATTCAATAAGGACTGCTTATACTATAAATTAAACTTTTAAAAAATGCAGCAATAGCTTTTTTCTTTTTTTCATTCAGCAGTTATAACTTGGTTGAATTGAGCTCTTCACTGAAAACCATGGTTATAACAATATAATGTTAATTTCAGAAGAAGAACCAGTCTTCTTACATTTTATTTTCAAGTAGAGGGTGGATTTCTTGCAACTTTAGTGTACTTTTGACCCACTGATCATTTCCTTAAACCTCTCTAGGCTTCTCATGATCAGTCTTAAATCAGTGAAGCTTCCTTTAGCAATAGGAAAGTCACTGCAAAAGGACTTATCTTTTTTTTTTCTTTTAGGTAAAATAATGCATAGGCCCAGTTGACATTTTGTTCTTCTGTTATACAAGTCAACAGGGCCTTGACCTTCCTTGAACCTGTCTAGATGTAGGCAACACAAAAGAGTGTTTTGGGAAAGAAACACTCATTTAAAGAAACTGCTTTTTAAAATTCTCTAATATATCAATCTAAAGCCTGATCTCTTGTCTTAAAAACAAATTTTTATTTTAAAGAAATCATTTTGGGGAGACTGACAAATTCTAGAGCTAAAGTATTTGAAGGTAAAGCTTAAATCTTCTTTGAATCATGCGTGACCTAGGTGGCAATAGTCCACTGCTTTCTTCTGTTTTATTTTCTTGTTTTGTATTCTCAATCTGCCTCATAATTGTATAAAACCCAATTTATTTCTGTGACCTTGTATAATCTCTGAGTCAAGATCCATACTAAAGCTCCATGTAAATCAGGGGTGTCAAACTGCCAGCCCACAGGCCAGTTGCATCATGCAGAGGCCACACCAGCCCCAGCTCCTGCAATATGAAAAAAGTCATGATACGTCATGACATGTGACGTGACATGGCAAGTTTGACACCTGTGATATAAATGATTACATTAGGAATAACTAAGCAGTATTTTCTACTTCTAGTATTTAGGATTACGGGTTGAAATGTATTAAAGCATGCTTATATTTTGGTGATAAAAGATCTTACTTTTTCAAACTCTTAGTCAAATGAAGCTCAAAGTATAAAATTCCTTTTTAATCAAGGATAATTAATAAGGCTCATGATTTCATGTTTAGATACGAAATTACCTAAAATGTTTTGGAATCTGAATAAGTATTCCATTCATTTCCATTATATGTTATGGCTTCCTATAATTTATATACTACTTAATTCATCTTTTGCAAGAAAAAATATATGAAATCACTGGGAGTCAAATTTAAGCCGAAGGAGATTATATTTGAATTTTTAAAATTCAATTATTTTTAGATGTTGTATGAAAGTTTATAGCATACACTTTTGCCTGTCTTAGCT
The DNA here is from genome assembly GCF_947247035.1 of Vipera ursinii. NCBI lineage: Eukaryota > Metazoa > Chordata > Lepidosauria > Squamata > Viperidae > Vipera > Vipera ursinii. The sequence continues at coordinate 249,399,009 of NC_139512.1, forward strand.
CTAGGATTTTCTACTGGATATCCCATTATAGATCATATCATTTTGTCCTTCATTGGGACATTGATTAAAATGAATTCTAATATAATAGTCAATTGCAGTCTGCCCATCCAGTTCACAGGCTTTCAAGCCTGCCTTCTATTTGTATTTATAGTTACTTTTTGTTTCTCTTTCCATGAGAGTCAGACGTTAATTTTTCAGTCCTGTACTAAATCTGTTTATTTATTTTTAAATTTTGTTATTACCATAGTAGAAACCTCTATCAGGATCAATAAAGAGCTGGGGGAAAATGTGAAAAGTACAATAATATTAATCTCAGCAACATATTTCGTATGTTCGATTTAAATGTTCAGGACAGACATTTTGTATGTTCATTAACTCTAATGAATAAACCTAATCTAACTGTAAAGTGAGAGAAGAAAGAAGACTGTAACATGATCTGGATGCATATGTCTGATAGAAAAAAAATAGAGTATACAGTGACTGGAAGCTCAGAAATTTACTCACCCTCTTAAATCAGAACAAGAAAAAGTAATTAAGAAAATTCTAGCATGGTCATTCCAAGAGACAAAAGTGACTAATATGCCATGCAAAATTGCCCTAATGCTAAAATTAAATATTTGGTTTAAATCATATCATATGGTTAGGAGTCTAGTAATTAAAATCCATCCCAAACAATGAAGTTTCCAGTGCTCTAGGAAATTAATTAAGCTTCTACTTTGGTGGTCTCCAGGATGGAAAGGCTTCATGGATTTAACTTGTTTCATTTTTATAATTTAGTTACCATCTATTATTGATCCTATTTTAACTCAGACATCTTTGTTAACTCCTGTGACTCTTTAATGTTTATTAATTTACTGGCTTATGAATCAAATTTATATGCCGTGTTTCCCCAAAAGTAAGACCTACCCTGAAAATAAGCCCTAACTTGATTTTTGGGGGTGGGCCTAATATAAGCCCTACCCCAAAAATAAGCGCTAGTTTTGGGGTGAAGCACATACCTAAAAATCAAGCTAAGGCAGGGGTGGAGCTTACCATTGTAGTCAGGCCTCCCATAGATCGACACTTGCCTCACTGGCCCATTTCGTCTGTGGCCAAAGGAACAGCTTCATTCTGAGAATGGAACTCAGGCCTCCGCAGTCAGAGGCCTTTCTGAAGAGCCTGTGCAGCCAAGAACTGAGCTATGGATTTAATCTGTAGTATGGTTCTCGGTTGCATAAGCCTTTCAGAAAGCCCTCTGGTGGTGAAATTCAGTCCCGAGCTCCATTCTCAACTGCAGAATGATGCTGCTCCTTTGGCTGCCAAAAAAGTGGGTTGGCTGGCTAGGGCTATCGCTACTGCAAGATGAATGGAAAATAAGACCTGGTGTCTCTTTTGGAGGGGGAAAAAATTAGGAATGGGTCTTATTTTCAGGGAAACATGGTAGTTGCCCCGCTCACCAAAGATGACTCTGGGCAATGCATAACAAATGGGTAATACCACATATAAAAACCTCAGGCCTGATAACATAACTAGGCCTTGAGAATATCTAAATAGATGGAAGTAATCTAATTTGGGGTGGTGGGAGGAGAATGTTTTGTAAGGTAGGTGTCATAGTAAAGAAGCAGGATTCCTGGGATCCATCAAATGTAAATCCATAGCTGATGGTACCTGCAGTATCTCGTCTCCAGCAGGTCTAATTGGTTGGACTGATGTAATTGGGGACAGGCAGTTAGTTTAGATAATTCAATCCTAGGACATGAAGGGCTTTATTAGTCAAAAACAGCACCCTGAATTCAACTCATAAACAAACTGGCAACCAATATGCAGCTTTATGTTTATTTTAACAAGCCTCTCTCATGCCTTGATGAAAAATGCCATTGAACATGCTTTAATTGGCTTTGAGCCTTTCAGCTAAGTTAGAATTTTGTACCAACATGGCTCGTGACTGGATGAGATTTCTAGAATTTGTAGTGCAAACATATCTGGATGTGAAAGCTTTGGGAATACACTTTTAAAGTTGTTATTGAATGCCATAATGATTTATCTTTTATTATTAAGCATATATCTTGAACAGATCAACAAGCTGTTTTTTTCATTTATAATCTGTCATTTGGAAAGCCAACAAACTATGCAAATCAGCAAATAGCAATGCATATTCTTTATTTATTTATTTATCAGATTTAAATAGCTGCCCATCTCTTCCCAAAGGGGACTCTGGGTGGTGTGCAAAAATAAACCAATTTAATTAATTTGATAGTAGCAAAAAAGAACACATGGCTCAAACTATTTTATTCTGCATACATTGCATCCACGTTTAACCTTGTTCAAAAATAAACTTTGGGCATCCTATTTAAATTGGAACTACTTCTAGTTGTGGAGTTATATCTTTTTGCCACCTAATCTGGATTGTAATCCTTGTACCTGAAATTTGAGTTATTTTTAAAAAGTTGTATTTACACGTTCTTGGTTAATGACCGCTTGTTCAGTTACCATTCATACTTAAAATGGTGCTGAATGAGTGATAAGTATGACCAGTTCTCATACTTATGTTGATTGCAGCATCACCATGGTCACATGATTGTGATACAAGCATTCAATGCCAGTTCACAGTTATGACATTGTAGCATTCCACAGTCATATCATTACATTTGTGAACTTCTTTGCTGACTTCCTACAAAGTCAGTAGGGAAGGTTGGCAGGAGGTTGCAAATGACAACCAAGTTAGATCCTTGCTTAACGGCCCTGAGCGATTTGCTTTATGACACAAATTGGAAGTGCAAGAATTTTCCTTTCTAAGTGACTTGGTCATGTGATATCATACTTTACAACTATGTTGCAGAGCAGTGAAAATTCCAGTCCCAGTTTCTTTCATTAAACTAGAACAAGGGTGGCAAACTCGTGTCACGTGACATATTGTGATGTATCACAACTTTTTTGCCATTGCTGGCAATGGGGTGGGCACAGTTTTGCTATGATGTCTCCAGCCCACAGGCCGGCAGTTTAACACTCCTGATCTTGAACTACCTGTATTATTTAACTAGGTTTATATGTCACTCCATTTGTTGATTAAAATATGCTTCTATTTCTTTCACTAGAGACTTTCCCCACCCCTCTATGCAAATCTGACAGCCTCTATTCCAGAATGAGTTAGTAATTGAGAGATGGCTTTGAAGTGCAAAAAAGTGAAAAATTTACATGCCGTATATTAAAAGCAACCTGCATATACTGATGTAATATGAGTTACAAACTTTGATAAACCATTCCATAAAGTGGAAGAAATGACATCGGTTGAAATGTCGAAGAAATACAATTCCAAACTTGGTTTGTATTTTTATAAATTAAAATAGGCTTTAACTTTATATCTTAAAGGAACAGAAATATATTCTGGTTACTTGACCTTATTATCATTTGTCCCAAATATGTTTTTTTTCTTCAAACAATTTTCAAGCGTGGTAGTAAAGTCTGAACAATAGTTTAACATCCACTGCCAGCTTTCATGGGTTTACATAAAATATTGTTCTCAAAATAAATTTGAGCAGAACTTTTTATGAAGAGTAGAACCCAAAACTTTTGTAAGTTGATATTGTAATAAATGTAAAAATATGTTTGTCTTTTAAATTTTTCCATGTTTAGTACATAAAAATCTCATATTCTCGGAGGTTTTCTAAATTTCACAGTACCACAAAATTCAGTATTAAGCTTACTAACCTTGAATTTTTACGTGAGATTTCAAGAAGTAGCAAATAATGCTCAGTGTTAAGTATAATTTGATATGTGTTTTACATTGCTCTCAAGACAGTAGTTTCAATTGTTTTTGGGACAGGTTTTGCAGTATTTTCTTTATTATCTGAGGTTATCCTAACCTTTGATTAATTTAGTTTATTTTATAACATCTGTTATATTACTTTGCTTCCTGGAAATCAGTGGACGATGCTGTCGCAATCTCATAATTATCTGTTTTTTAAAATACAGTTTACTTAAAAATTGTAATATATAATAAAAAGAATATTCTAATTAATATTTAGAATAAAAGGGAAAACATTGAAAAGAGGAAAGATAAAGATTCAAAAATCAAAGAAAAGGAAAAAAAGAATTATAAAGCAATGACTTCGGTTTTTTTTACAATAATTGTAAGCATAAATACAAAATAACCTCTAACTCTATGGTAACAGATTTTCTTTTTACTTTTTCTCTATAATCTTGGAGACTTTCCAAGTCACTCTTCTGATTTATTATTTCCTTTTTAATTATTGTGACATCAACTGATTTCATTAATAAATCTATTTTGGCATCTATTCCACATCACTCTTATATTCTGGCATTTTTAAATCCATGTTCAGATCCATGGTATCATTTTTTTTAATTTCCCTTTTGTAATTCAATATTTTTTAAACTCCAAATCCATATTCAAATTAGTCTCAGTCTCTCTTTTATCCGATATAATCAGTTCTTCTATATCCTCTGTTATAGTACCAAAGGATCTTAATAATAACTTTTAATATATTGTTCCCAAATAGCCTTAATTAATTCTATAGTCAAATACTGTTGCTAATAGATCTTTTCTCTTTTAAAAGTAATCTATTTCTCTCTCCATCATTCCTTCTTATCTTCTGTTTATTTTCCAATCAACAAAACTTTCTCACTGGAGGATTTCTTACAATTAGCTTCTAATGCTGCATGTATTCTTTTATTAATTTTTAAAAACCCCACAGGAAATATTCTTTCAAGTCCATCTAGCACCTTAACTTTCCAAAATCAACATTCTACTCCCCCATTTACTGCTTTCCAAAAATTAAAGCCTTTCTTGTTAATCCTTAAATTTACGTAGAGCTTCTTTCATCTGGGCTAGAAGGAAAATCTCCCTGTCATCTTTCAGAAGATTCTTATCATCCAGAAACTCATTAATAAGCAACTTCCTAAAGTAGCTAAAAGAGGGAGTAGAGGAACTGGTGCCCGTGAATCATGACTTACATAAAATGTTTTCTCCCCTGGCTTGCAGAGCTTTAAACTTGCGGGAGATTACTATTTTACAATCTCTTTGCAGGGAGGCTCTGAATAGAGCAAACATGTAAGAGGAATCTAGTTCTAAATTCCAAGGAGCTGATCCATTCATTGGGTCCTATTTTTTTTACCATAATAAACAGCCTGTTTCCAGGCCACTATTGCTCCCTAGGAAGCACAGGGGGATTTTTTTTTCAAAAGAGGCCACACAACTATATTTTTCAAACTTGATGCATTATTCCTTCCCTCAGTGGAATGCCTACAATTTTTCTTGATTCAGCAACTCATAGTTTGTTCGGCTGCCCAAAGACACCAGCCAGGAAGGCATGGGTCCAGGCCACAGTTAGCAGAGCTCATAGTATAGAGAACCTATGCATTTCCAGAAGGGCAAGAAGTTCAGAAGAATCCCATATAACATAACAAGATGCCTCATTCACTCTGTCCAATTGATCCTAAGGAAATGCAAACAACTTTGTCTGCCAAGAAACTCACAAAGTCATCTGATGAGTCTATAGTGGTCTTTCTCTTCCTTCCTCAAAAAGGTTTCAGTGGCTTTGAACAAACTTGTCATGTGGAGGTCTGCAGATGCAATATGTGCAGGGAAGAATTGATGCTTCACCTCTCTTATCATCACTGTTGCAATGCAGGCTACAATCACTTTATAACCAACCCCTCCCCCCCCGCTCAGCAATTCCTCCAAACTTTGTCAAAGTGTAGGGCTCATGACTAAGCAGCAAGATACTAAACTCAACAGCAAGGTTTGACTATAGCTATACATATTGAGCAGAGAGCATTTAAGTTTCCATAGGAACAATTGGTCTCTCCCTAGAAGCAACTCCAGCTTCTGGCTTGTCTATTGACACCTGGAATCTATTTATGACTCTAGCTTATTGCCTAATAGGTACCTTGTCTCTTTCTTGATCTGGCATTGTAAATTATTATTATTATTATTATTATTATTATTATTATTATTATTATTATTAATAATAATAATAATAATAATAATAATAATTAGTAGTAGTAGTAGTAGTAGTAGTAGTAGTAGTAGTAGTAGTTGGAAGGGACCTTGGAGGTCATCTTTGGCTTAACTTCAGAGGGCTCCATTTGGAAACTTGCCTTAACTCAACTAAGCCTTACCTACAATTAATTGCTGTTTTGTGCTCCTGTTGCTTTTGCAGAGGCAAGTCCTGCTTTTAACACTCAGCATGTTTAGGAACCATATCTGGTTTCTGATGGGATACTAAAAAGCCAGAATGCGAAATTAGCATTCAGTCAAACCATGCACTTAATCTAATCCATGAATACTTTAGATTATATCGGACCCTCTCAGTGGTGGATTCAGCCAGTTCGCACCACTTCGGCAGAACCTGTAGCTAATTTTTTGTTGCCCAGGCCCAGAATGGACTTCTGGAAGCAACATCCACACAGAGAACCAGTTGTTCACATATTGGAATCCCACCACTGGACCCTCTAATCCTATCACATCTCCTCATTCCAGCCCCTTCCTTATCTCTCACTTGAGGGGAAGGAGTCCCTATCAGAGATAGCTCTCATCTGTGATGATATTTTACCCCCCCCCCAAAGCTTGTATTCAGTCACTTTACTGTTTATTTGGGGGTGGGATTTACTCTCAACCAGTTTGGTTTAAGCAATATTCAGGGATTTAAACTTTCTGTCCAGATCTTCCCAAATCTTTTATTGAAACCAACATTCCTATTTAGCCAAAGATTATCCAGAATCAGGCAGTGAGTGCTCTGTTTCAGTTGTAGTAAAGCATCAGGCTTGAAACTGGGAGTTCTTGTCCCACCTGAGGTACAAAGCCAGCTGAGTGACCTTAGGCCAGTCACACACTCTGAGCCTTAGGAAGACAGCAGTTGTAAACCATTTCTAAAAGAAAACTGCAGGAAGTATTCCATGCTGTCACCATGAGTCAACACAGACACACAAACACACCATACCTCCCATGCTCAGGGCCTTTCCAATGTAACCTTACAGTTTCATCTGCTATAACCTGTCTTGTTACTATAGTGCTGATGGTTATTCATTTATTCAATTTCTACAGCTGTCCACTTTCCCTTATAACAGGGGTGTCAAACTCGCAACATCTCGTGACATGTCGCAATGTATTGCAACTTTTTCGCCATTCCTGGCAATGGGGTGAGTGCAAGTTTTGCTATGATGCATCTGGCCCGTGGGCCGGCAATTTGACACCCCTGCCTTATAAGATCTCTGCAGCTCATCTCTGGTCAATCCTTCTGGGATGCAGCAATCCTCAGTGTGGCTCACTAATGTAGGGTTAGTGTAGAATAACCAAGGCTGTAGTGAAGTCTCTAGTATCCAAACAGCATCTTATTTACCTAATTTCTTATTTTGTACAATTCTTACTTGCTTCTATTACATCTCACCATCAGCATATTGGTGCATGCACTTCAACTATCTTGTTTCACTTTTCAACTTTCCTCCGTTTGCATTTCATCACAACTTTCATCATCCTTTAAGACACTTACAGTCCTTTTTATCTAAAGCTACCTAACAATTTATAACAGGGGTGCCAAACTGCCGGCCCTCGGGCTGTTTGCATCATGGTGAGGCCACGCCCACCCCAGCTCCGGCAATGCAAAATAAGTCGCAATATGTCACGACATGTCACGTGATGCAGTGAGTTTGACACCTGTGACTTATAACCTCCCAAAGTAAAACCTACAATCTGTAAACTAATACTGGAAAGCTGAATGACTACAATACTTTTTCAGATGCCATAATTACCTTTATTATTATTAATGGTAGTTATAGTAGTTTTCATGTAACAATGTATTATATGTCAGCTACAGTGGATGAAATTATTTGTGGTTAAAGGAGAGGCTGAGAAGGTGTTTTTGGGAGAGGAACAGGTTTTAATGTTTTCCAACTACATTAACTTTATCATAGACATATAAAAATTCTTTCATTTTCAGTTGAAAATCTGTGCTTATGGTTTGTTTTTCAGTGTTTTGCTAATAAATTGGTTCACAGGAAATCAACAGGTTCAATATAGTTTGCATAATAGGAACCAAACATTTAATCCTTTCAATGGGCTTCAGAATTTTTTCTCTCTCATGTGACTGTTTTGCTGAAATTAGTTTATAATTGTAGCCCCTGAGCAACAACACAAAGTGGAAAATTTCATCTGTATTTGTAGATGCCATTAACAGGTAATGGAAACATACAGATTCCAGCCAAATGTTACATTGGATAGAAAATGCATTTTTAATGTTGGTGAAATATAAAGAAAGTAGCATGTTCTAGAACTTCTAATAAATGAAAATAAATATGTCAATGAAACAGCACACTTCATTAATTTCTTAACCTTACTTTGAGAAAAGTTGATGATTTTCCCCCCTGAAAATAATAGAATAAAATCTGTAAGTGAAAGATTGTGGATAAGCTGAAAAAGGAAGAAAGGAAAATACAAACAAATGAAGAAATAGCATGCAAGTCATATGGTGTGCAAGTCATAAATGGCAACGTAGCCTGGGTGGAGAAAAATCTGGAAAAATATGTTTGAAACCAGTCAAATATATTTTGTATTAAGAAATGCCAGCCAGCCAGCCAGCCAGCCAGGTAGATAGATAGATAATAGATAAACAAGACTGAGAAATTGTTATTATAGCTCATTATTTGAATTTTTTAAGAGAGAGCCTCCAAGAATTTAATTCGGCTGCCCAAAGACACCAGCCAGGAAGGCATGGGTCCAGGCCACAGTTAGCAGAGCTCATAGTAAGAGAGAGCCTCCAAGAATTTAATTCTTTGCTATATGTACATAATTTTACATGCTATATTTTTGCTATATTTAATTTATTCTTGACATTTTAAAATAGTTTTGTTTCTATGTGGAAACCTAAAGAAATAATTTCTTAGATTATTTTAGGAATAAACAGAAATGTGAAATTAGATACCTTCTGGCCAGGCAATATGTTGTGGCTTCTGTTGTGTGACAACAGTTCCTTAACTTGAAAGTTCAGAGCATTAAGTTTTGCATATCTAGCAGAAAATGCACAAGTGCAGTGGTTCATTCCCAACATTGTTTTTTATAGTATGAATGTAGGATATCAGAATGGATATTTTCTCTGTTCCTGATTAATTGCCATGCTTCTCTTTAGTAAGGTTGATTCCATTTTTGTAAAACATATAAGTAATCAAATGGAACAAATTTTTATTTTTATTTTAATTCCATTTATATCCCGCCCTTCTCCGAAGACTCAGGGCGGCTTACAAGCTTAGCAGTAGCCTTCATTCTATGTATATGCCTGCTTATTAGGGCTTTCATACACCCCCCAAGCGGCATTATTACAAAGTCAGCTTAATTGCCCACAACAATCTGGGTCCTCATTTTACCTACCTCGGAAGGATGGAAGGCTGAGTCAACCTTGAGCCTGGTGGGATGCGAACCTGCACTAATTGCAGGCAGTTGGTGTTACTTAAGGAGGCATTAGCCCACTGCTCCACCAAGGCTCTATAATGTTTTCACCAAATACTTGATTAATAATCCATTAGGTCTATTATTTGATAGTCATTTTGTCCATGTTGGCTTCATTTTAAGTTATACCTTATTTTTAAAGAATGGAAACTGAACCAATATTGACTGCTTTTTATCTAGTTGTAAAATTAGTATGAACATATTGTTAATGATATGTTTCCCAGAATTTATTTAGCATTGAATTAGCTAATTTTATTATGCATGAAACTCCCATCGCTCCTTTTCTTCCATTTTCAGAATTCAGTAATAAACAACAGCATGTGATTTTCATTTTATTTATTACAATGCTACTTGTGTTGGAGACTTCCTATATTCAGCAGCCCCTTTAATTTATTTGGTGGAGTCTAATACTGCATTTACATGAACTGAAATGATTTAGTTCATGAAGGAGATATTTTCTTTAACTATCTCTACCTCTCATCCTCCCAGATCTGATATTCTTCAAATTTTCTCTGGAGGAGCACTCATATTTTTAGGTCTAGTTTTTAGGGGGCTACTTACAAATAATGAATAAAAGTAATTTAGGCTGTGCAAGTAGACAATTTATCACTTGATTTGATTTGATTAAACACTGAAAAATGAAGGAATGCCCCAAGTGCACTATTTACAAAATCCACAACACTGACATGGTTGATGGTACTGTTGTAGAAAAACCCAATGAAAAAGACAAGAGACAGCAGCACAAAACAATGATTCTTACTTTAAGATTCAGAGGTTTATTTTGCGAATAATTTGGAACATAGCAAACATAATAACACAACATCACTTACATTAGTAACCCATTGCAATGAAGTCCAGTGACATAGCAGTTCCAATAAGGACAGCTATAGGCCAATGGCAAATCGATCAGGTCCAGTCCCAACTCTTTATACCCTCTCCCGTCCTAAGACTGTAGACAGATGGTCAGCAATCTTACACTTTCTGCTGATCTTCTGCTGACTTCCTGCTGACCCTCTGCTGAACATAACTTTCCACATACTCGTGTACATTGGAACCAGCATCCATCAGCTACTTTCAGTTCCCTATTTCTTGCTGTTCCAGTCCTTATGTTCTAAATATATAGGAAATGAGCAAGCTTAGCAAAAATCATATTAAGTAAAGTACAGTTGCAAACTGCAAAATTAAGCCTAGCACAGACTTAGGTTCAATACTTTTCCCCTGATTTAGTTCACCTGGGCCTAAATCTGGCTTGGAAAAACAATAGCCAATATTTGCATTTTCCGAATGCAATTGAAAAGATCATTAGAAACAACAGCATTTTGTTGTTATACTTGCTAGTGGTGGGCATTTCACAAATGAAATGAAATGAAATCAAATCATTTATTTCCCCAAATCAGCCTTCAACAGCTTACTCTTAAAGTATATGAATGCTTCCTATATAGTTAAGATGATCTGTTATATACACTGTATGTACATAGACACTTATCACATATGCACAATTGACAGTGGAACTAATTCTTCAAAGAGATGGTGTGCCAGTTGTATCCAACTGGAACTAGACAGCTATCTGTGTGAGTTGCTTTAAATTGGATTCCTGCATTTGAGCAGAATTTTGGACTGGAAGTTTTCAATAGTTTTTTTCCTATTTCCTGACTCAATGTATTAGTCTGAAATCCAAAAACATTTTATTGATCAAAGTTTCTTATAAGGATATCCCATCCACTCTGAAATAACAATGACAGTAAAGTTGGAAGGGACCTTGGAGGTCATCTAGTCCAACCCCCTGCTCAGGCAGGAAACCCTATACCATTTCAGACAAATGGCTGTCCAGTCTCTTCTTTAAAACTTCCAGTGTTGGAGCATTCACAGGTTCTGGAGGCAGGTTGTTCCACTGATTAATTATTCTAACTGTCAGGAGTTTTCAAATATAGAATGGAGGTGGATTTTTAAAAAAGCTTAATCAGTTTTTGCAGTACTTTTCAGGGTCAATATTGAATCAGTTGTACCTGCTGGTTTTATAAGGTCATAGCCTCAAGAGGTTCAAGGGGAACTTAGTCGTCTTCTTGTGGCCATACCACTCATTGCACATCTGTTGTGACACTCCGTTGCTGCCTTGGTAACAGCAGCAGGAGCATCCTAATTAATCATATGCCATGCTGAGCATATTTGATTGTAAAAGCAATTTGTTGCCAAAAGCATATTTGAATAAATTGCAGTCTGTCAGATAGAAAGCTTCTGACAATCTTAATTATCTTTTGTTTTTCTTATTTCCTCAGACAATAGGAAGACGATAAGAATAGGCACCCAGTTTGCAAAACAGATACAGGTTTTGAGATAATATTTTTAAAAATGCCTCATAGAATTGTTAAGACACAGTCAGGAAAAAAATTAATTGTGATGTTTTAATGTCTTTGTCAGCTTTGAATTAATATCTTGATATCCCCACACCTTTTAAGAAAGATGGCAAATACATGCAATTGTATACGTGCCTTTATAGAAAACAATGAATTAGATCCAGAGTTAAATTTATTTATTTGTTCATTTCTGCGTACAGTTTCACGTCCATTTACATAGGTATCTGGAAGTAGTTCAGTCTAAATCATGCCGCTGTGATATGGGAACTTTTGTGCTTCTATTTCTACCAATTCTCTTCTTCCTTAATATCAAAGGAAAATGTACAAATCCTAGTTTTTGGTGCTGTATCATTCAAACTTAATTACCCAAGCACTGGTTTGTGTGTGTATGTACCTTCAAGTCAGGGTTGTCTGGCAACTGCTTGGACTAGTCCCTGAACATTGTTTGACAGGTTTTCAGAAGTGGTTTGCCATCACTGTCTTCCTAGAGTGGACAGAAAATGACTGGACCAAGGTCATCCAGCTGACTTTGTGCCTAAGGTGGCGCTAGAACTCATAGCTTCATCACATTCTCACAATAGGTCTCCCAGGAGAGAGAGAAAAAAACCCGCTAGGGATCATAAAACAATGTGTTCACTTCATAATATGTGGGTCGACAATAACTTTTTGAAAAGTGTATGATTACAACAAGACATTTGCATGCAATATAATTTGCCTAAGGGTTCCCAATTTTACACAGATTATACATTATGTTATCTTGGAATCCAGGATTTGCTTCTAATGTTATTTTACCCAGACAGATAGATTTTATGGGGTCACGACAATGACGACTTTAGTTCTAAATTATTGTGGGTATTTTGTCAGACCATTTTACATAATCATGTTTTCAGAGCTTGAGGGGAGTATTGCTCTATTTATGTGACTGCCTTTACCAAATGCAAAGGAGAAAAAAAAGCCAATCTGTATATGCATTAGAACAAAAATACCCATCTGGAGAACCTGAAAAGTTTTCCCAGTCCTTCTTTTTTTCCATGGGGAAAATTCACCATTCAGAGAAAAGGACTGAAGAAAACAGTTAACTTCTATATTCTAACATTGATTGAGTAATCAGTTTTACATGTCCAACTTATAAAATTCTCTCTTGCTGTCATCTTCAGCCATGGAAACATTTTGGATGCCACATTTTTGTTTTGGTATCAATTGTATGGATGGCTCATTCAGATACTTCCATTCTTTCCTTATGTAGTATAATAGGCATTTGGAAAACAGGCAAGTAAGCCACTTAGATAAAAAAAACAGCATTTGGTTTTATTAAAAGAATAATCCTGCTTAAAACCAATACACACCGAATTCTATGTTATCTGTCATTTGTATGGAATGATGGGCACCAAAAATGTGCTGGGCACAAGTATTTGAGGAATGGAGGCAAACATATATGTCCCATATGCAGCATATGTTGTTCTTACTCTCATGACACAGCTTTTCTCTCATTAACACTTAGATATTCCAGTGACTAACCCAGAGCAGATGTTGCAATAAATATTTGAATATAATTCTATGTTATATATCGTTTGTATAGAATAATGGGTACCAGAAATGTGCTAGGTACAAATATTTGAATGTACTTGTATTGGATGACTCCCCTGCCAGCCTTTTTCATGTGCCAATAGTATTATTCTACCACAGTGACATCACCAGTATGTCATAAGACAATTTTAGGCCTGTAGAGACTGCTGAAATGTTTTTGATAAGAACCTTATAACTTTCAAATGGAATTTTAGTAAAAGAAAAGAAGCAGCTTCTTAATTTAATGATGGAATTTTCAAGGGATGAACTTTATTCAGGAACTTGGAAATTCTGTGTTTAGAAAGTAGAAGTATGCTATGATACTTGTCCACAAGAAAAATGTAATCAGGTAGAAGAACTCTTTACATTAGATTAGTTTTTCGTGCTTATGAAGCAGGGAAAATATATTATCATAAAATATAAGGTACTGTATGCATATTGTAATATCTATACAAATTTATTAAAAGACCCTAAAAATAAAACTCCTAATTAATTACATATTCCTCCCCATTCTAGTTTTATTTCTGTCTTTTTATTTTGAACAGAAAATAGACAATCAGTATGAAGTGATGGTAGTTAATGTTAAAATCCTGGTCACTGTGTATTTCATTTAGTGTTAATGAGATGAATTTTCACTTTGCCTTAATTGCAACTTTAACTAGATAGATGGTTAAATATAGATTTTGAAGTCCTTTACCATGGGAAGTGGATATGTTTCTGACTTGTTCACTGTGGCAAATAAATTTGATGCTCAGGCCTGCTTCTTTTGATGGTTTTGGAACTTTGAACTTTTCAGTTTTCAAATGATGATACAATTCTGCTGGATTCAGGAAAAGTCGATATATATGTCATTTATTTTTTGAAGAACTCTTGTCTCTTTTCTGACCATTAATTAGTTAGAATGGAACAATGATCATTATATCCAAGGTGGAATTTAAACTAAGAATAGGAGTCAGGAAGTGAGGCACTGACATAGGCACTGGCATTGAGTTTCTTAATCTTTCACTTATCTGTTCAGGTGAATATGCTCAATAAGGAGAGTCTGTGAATCGACACTGAGTTGAGTTGTGAGGACAACTTGTTTAGGATTACAACTTCTTCTTGAAGTCATTTTTTTTTCTTCCAATTAGTGAGCAAAAGAAAAAGGAATAAAAATATTTTGTACTTTCAAGAAAAAAAAACCTATTGTAAAATGCTGCAGAATTGCATGCTGTTACCGTATTTCAGAGCGTACATTAAGTATTGCTAATACTACAGAATGTCCATTTTGGAGAGGAGTTTAATCTAGAAGGTTTTTCCTTTTGAAAATGTACTAATTAATGTGCAGCTTGTGTTCTTCACACACCTCACCTGACAGCCTTTCTGTCACTAACACTTAGATATGCTCTCCCCAAGACTTAGATATGGCACAGTCTGATCTATGTATTGATCTGTGGCATTACACAACACATAAACCGTTAATGTCGTACATAAGACAAATCTTTAATACAATTTAGGTTTATTCAACACCATCCCTATAGGTATAGAATAACAATGAGCTTAATAAACCAAATTTGTTTTATACACATAATTAGCAGGAGCAATACTGTAGCATCTTTTCAGACTAACAAAGTTTATTAAAGGTTTTGTGAACTGCAGCTCACTTTAGCAGGGACATGGAGTAGCTAAATGCTCCTTTTAATATCTTTTAATAAAATTTGTTAGTCTGAAAAGATGCTATCACACACTTTCTGATTTTGGTTATCATAGACCAGGGGTAGGCAACCTCGGCTCTTTTATGACTCATGGATTTCAACTTCCCTTGAAGACCACTCGGAGGCTCCAGCTGGTACAGAATGCGGCCGCGAGAGTTGTCTTGGGAGTTTCCCGGTACTCCCATGTTACACCTTTGCTCCGCGAGCTGCATTGGCTACCAGTTGTCTTCCGGGTGAGGTTCAAGGTCTTGGTTATGATCTTCAAGTCCTTACATGGCATGGGTCCGGGTTACCTCAGGGACCACCTGCTGCCGGCGTCAACTCCCCTCCGCCCTGTGCGTTCCCACAGAGAGGGCCTCCTCAGGGTGCCTCCGGTCAGAGAATGCCGACTGGTGGCCCCCAGGGGGAGGGCCTTCTCTGTGGGCGCTCCGGCACTTTGGAATCAACTGCTGGTGGAGCTCCGGATGACATCTGACCTCCGAACCTTCCGTCGCGGTCTGAAGACCCATTTATTCGAATTAGCTGGTCTGGCCTGATGGGGGAATATTTGGGTTTTTAAAATAGTTGTTTTTATTATTGTATTATCGTTTTTATTTGGGCATTGGTTTAATCTTATTTTAACTTTTGTATCGTAATTATATATGCCCTGTGAACCGCCCTGAGTCCCCAGGGAGAAGGGCGGTATATAAATTAAATAAAACCTAAACCTAAAACTACCAGAATTCCTGAGTCAGCTATGCTATGCTGACTCAGGAATTCTGGGAGTTGAAGTCCATGAGTCATAAAAGAGCCGAGGTTGCCTACCCCTGTCATAGACTTAACAGAATTTTTCTCATTCAATGATCATAGGAAACCCATAGCCTTCAAAAGTCAATGAAGCCTAAAACATAAAGTTACAGAAGATTTAAAATTCAGCTTCTCATTTATACATAAAGACATGGACATAACTCTCTGTACAATCAATTGGCAGCTTTATCATCTGCCACTTTAATTTTTCCATTTGCTTAAATGTCAACTGATTTTCACACTGGAAAAGGCTATGCCATAAATACTTTCCTGTTTTCAAATATGTTTTTTTTAAAAGAAATAGTCGGGTTATAAAGATCATGTCCAAAGTCTAAATTAAGAGCAGCTCTTGTCTGGTTTCTAGCTGAAGTGCAATAATTTTTATATTCCTGTCACTCTGATGGGTGACATTTAAAGTGCAGTGAAGGACAACAATGAAGCATTATGCACTCTAAAATGGATAGCTGCATGTGTGAATGTTAGGTGTATAGAGTTAATCCTCTGTCAAGAATGCTGATGAAACATTAAAAAGGAAACTGAGTCTCCCAGTTGTTTCTCTTCCTCCCTGCCACACACATATAGCCTTAAATCTTATTTCAATTCCTTTAATAAATGTTTGATCTATAATCGCAGGCTTAGTTATTATAGCCCATGCATTCGAATGATTAAGTACGATGTCAAATGTATGTAGGTATGTATATATTTATCTATATAGATGTATACTGCTAAAATAGAATAAATATAGTATCAGTATCAGTGTAGAATAAATCAGAAGGCTAATAATTTTATTTACTGTATGGAATTTGCTTAAAGCAGTTTCCAGCTGTTGATTGCTGAACAATACTTAGGATGGAGTACTTATATAACATTCTCAGACAAATATCTGTTAAATATAACAAAATTTCTTGATGAAATGGATAAGGTTCCCCTTTAGAATAGTTAAGTCAATGAAGTTCAATGACCACAATGTCAAATACTGACCCACTGAGCCAGTGACAGTGGATAAAGATGAGATATTTATCATGTAGGATGATTCTGAAGTATGAAAGATCCTGTAGTATAATCTCAAATAATCTCAATATTTTATGGCATTTATTTTATTTACTCATTTATTATCATACTGTATTTATATAGAGCTGGCCATCTCACAAAAAGTGATTCTGGGCAGCATGCAATAACCAATTTTTTTTAAAAAAAAATACATATATAAAAACAAGCATTTTAAAATATAAAAAGTCAACATAAAAAAATAGAGGTTAATTAAAATATATGCAAATCCCAGGCAGGGAGAGAAAAAGTATTTTTCATCTGAGTTATGGAGCCATCTAAACAAGTCTCGGGTTCCTTGAGACACCCAGGCGTGGTGACAGAAACAGATCTTGAGGGATTTCTGGAACATCAGGATTAATGATGGAGGGTGGGCGGGTGGAAGAACGTTCCATAAGGTCAGTGCTGCATTAGAGAAGACCTGCCACTTGAGACCGACCAAATATAAGTCCCTGGCAGATGGTGTCTAAACATGATTTCTCCACTGGATCTAATGGGGCAGCCTGATTTAATATATACTGATGTATAGATTTCACTCATCATGCACTGTGTCAGACAATGGAATGAAAGGTAGAGGAGAAGCCATTAGTCAATGTTACAGCACAGACCACAGTCCATGACTTTCTACCAATGATTTCATTACTCCTAATGGATGATTGTTCTGTATTTCATTATTGTGGCTGATGGCTCTTCCTGAAGGCTATTTCAAACAGCTTCTATGCTATGAGCAGAACATAATCCTGTCTGATTTTGTACAACTGTGATTCACATAGCATTGTGCTTTTAGGCTCAGGGCTTAAATCTACTTGCTTTTATCTATTTGAATCAGGTTAATTAAACTGTTTTGAATTTCTCTATAAGTGATAATGTAGACTGTTTTCAAGGAGCAGACAACTGATTGCTGTAAACTTAATAACTTTAGTGAAATATTGGTTTGATTTGTAATGATAATATTTTTTTAAAAAAGTCACTATGCCTCAAATTCAATCTTGCTTCCTTAAATTGAATTTTCGATAACATCCACCATGCACAGAGAGACTGGCTAGTGGGTTGTGTTGTTATCCCAATAACAAATGTAAGTAATTGATATGAAGTGCTTGTTTTATGTTCATCCTATTATGAGAAAGAAAATACAAGATTCTTTTTGTCCCTGCCCAGTATCTGCATAGTTTCTATCTTTTTCTATCTGGAATGAATCTTTAGATTTCCTGGGGCAGGAAAACTGCTTGTAGTCTTAAATAATGTATTAGTTCAATAAATATGTTTGTAGACTAGCTTCTGGGAAATGTGTTCAGCTCCTGTCGATTTATTTCAATTTAGAAGCTCTATAGAGCCTAGGTAAATAAGTAAAAAAACCTAATTGTTTTAGTCTGTGGGAACACCAGATCATTTCATTGTAGCCATCACACATAGTTCATGGAAAGGTCAGGTAAGAGCCATATATTCAGATGTGAGTTTGTACACTTATTTGATTGTATGAATTATATACTTGTATGAATTGCATTATTTCAATTCAGACAGTGATTAATACATTAATAATTTGTCAGAAATATAATATTCCTGACATTTTCTGTTTCCCAAATTGTTTTATTAGTATTTATTCTATCCATAAATTTAGCGTTAAATTTAGTGTTTTAGAACTAGGAGTTTTAAAGGATTTCATTTCATTGCTCTAAGGATTTCATTCATTTCATTCCATGTTTTGCAGGAGTACCTTAACCAAACAAATACTGGATTTATTCAGAAAATGTATTTATTTATTTTGATATAGTATATAGGTTGCAGTGTATCTTTTCTATGGAGTACTGAGCTAAAATGCTAGCTTTTAGGCAAATCCAACAACTCAATTATTGTATAAAATAATTTCTAAATCAAGAAGACTTGAACTTTCCACTATGCAGCTTAAAAATCACTTATGCTTTCAGTCATTCCCTAATTATCTTTCAGGATCTACCACCATCTACACTTCCTCCTTTCTTGTAAGCAAAACAAAGAAACTATAACAGATTTATTATAGTGAGGGTACACTGCAACATACCAGCTTCAATGGATGTACGAAGCCATTAATGGCACAAATCTTCAGGGAATTATACTATGATAAGGGGCATGATAGTAAAATACCGGAGAAATACTACATCATGATTCCTAGAGTACCCTTTCAAAAAAAGATGGCATCAGTTAGCTAATCAGTTAGTATTGCCCTGTTCACCGCCCTGAGTCCTTCGGGAGAAGGGCGGTATACAAATTAAATTATTAAATTAAATTATTAAATTAATGCTTATTGCAAAAAACAAAGCAAAAACCAAAGCAAACCAAAAAAGACCTTAGATAAATTCCTCATACTTTTATATACTCACTCTCTGAAATTTTAGATTAGTTTTGGGTCTGGGGTTAGTTGAGGTAATGGCCATATTAGTTTTAGTAATGAGATCTTAAATCATCTTTTTATGAATCACGCTGTTAAATAGGAAAATATTTTGCAGTTGGTTCTACTTCTCAAAAAATTGAAGCACACTCAGCATTGAGTTAGGATTACTACATTTCTCCCCTGACTCTATTTGACCATAATTCTGTAAGAACAGTGGAATATTTTCTGGATCATTCTACTACAAAACGCATGAGCCTCACAAGCAGAGCCAAGTTGCTTCATTTTATAATCCCAAGTGATAAATTTAGGAAATTTCTTCTTTTTTTTAATTGAAAAGTTTTAAAATACATTTTTGAAACATATACCCCATCTACCCCACCCCCTCCCCATCCCTCCCATCCCAACACACCCCCCCGACTTTCCAGAGCCGCATACAGGGTATTACATCATACAATCTTACTCTAAAATATTCTAATTACTATAATTACTCTTTAAACCCTTTCTCACTTTAACTCTCCTTAGCCATAGAAAAGAAAAATAATATAGCCTCTAATTACAATAACTAATAACTATTCAAATGCTAAATGATACTTCGTAGTCCCATATTTGTTCTGAATAAAATCAATCCAGCTTCTCCATTCCACTATATATCTCTGTTGCGAGTGATCTTTCACATATGCCGAGATTTTAGCCATTTCTGCCAAGTTCGAAACTTTCAAAGTCCATTCTTCAATTGTAGGCAGGTCCCCCTTCTTCCAGTATTGCGCTACCAAAAGTCTTGCAGCTGTTATTAATTTCAGCATCAATTTAGTTTCTATAGCAGTACAATCAGTGATAATACCCAACAAAAACAATTGTGGTAAATCTTTTTCTTAAAAAATCTTCTGCATGTTCCACCAAATTTTAATCCAAAAAGCTTTAACTTTTTTACAAGTCCACCATACATAATTTTGGAAATTTCTTAAGATATATATATCTCACCTACCAAATCCCATGGTTGCTATTGATTCTCTATTTATAATAATAATAATAAATAATAAACCTTTATTGTCAAAGTACAACATGTGTACATTGAGATTAGCTGAGCCTCCCCCCGTGCTCTCCCCCCAACACACAGTGATAACAAACCCTCCATCCCACCACACTATGTGAACCAACTACACCACACACCAGCCTCCCAAGTCAATTCTGCATAAGATTATGTCCCATTTAAAAGCCTAACAGCCCACGGATAAAAGCTATTTTTCAGCCTGTTGGTAAGGCTGGCTATATTCCTATATCTCCTACTGGATGGTAGGAGAATAAAGAGATACCGTCCAGGGTGTGAGTCATCCCTGAGAATCTTCCTCACTCTTCCAAGGCAACGAGCCATGGCGATGTCATCCAGTGGTGTCAGGGAACAGCCCACAATGTCTTGTGCTGTGCTCACTACCCTCTGTAATACTTTCCTGTCCGCAGCTGTCAGACCAGCATACCAAACCACAATACTATACGAGAGGACGCTCTCTATAGTAGACCGGTAAAAGAGGGTCATTAGCTGTTGTTCTACCCTGTTCTTCCGCAAGACCCTAAGAAAGTGAAGCCTCTGTTGGGCCTTTATAGCCACCTGGGTTGTGTTAACTTTCCAGGTCAGACCTTCACAGAGGTAGACTCCCAGAAAGTCTTCGAAATTTCAAAAATCTTTCGAAGCATTTCATGACTACAGACGTTAATGCAATAGGTCTGTAGTCATTCAGGCACTCAATTGCAGTTTTCTTGGGGACTGGGACAATGGTAGCTGCTTTCAAGCACGATGGTACACATGCCGTTTGCAAGGAGATGTTAAAAATCCTTGTCATGACCCCTGCTAATTGATCGGCAAAGTAAAGTAAAGTAAAGTAGTCCAAACATCACTGCTTTCAAATTCATTCTATGTATGCCTCTGTTTCCCAAAAAAATCTGTTTGATAGGAAAATATATGTTTGTCCACAGGGGTTGTGTGGGTTGATTTCAGCCGGGGGTCAAGTCCAGCTCTAATTTCAGAATAGTGGCATGGTCCGCAAAATTTTCAGTGACTATACTATATGAGATAATGATGAAACATGAAATTGGAAGAAATAAAATAGTAAGAGAGTACTATAGTCATTTTAACTGCATGCTTGTGTAACATTGCTATGACGATAACTATTGATAGTAAGGAGAATTCTTGCATGTAACAGATATGTTATTATCATTTTGTTTAGTTATTTGTTTGAATTGATTTCTGATGCTGTCTGACCCCAGATGAATTCTACTGACAAACCATTAACAGTGACACATAATTTTGAATTAATATATCATGAAGAATAGCCCACTATGGTAGATTTTTTAATTAGTATTATTTCATTCGTTTGTATTTTCTGGCAGATAACATATTCTTTCTCAATATTTCCTTAATTGCCTGTATCTACAACTTGTGATGAAATGTAGAAAAATATGATTAATATTAACTTGAAACAGAAATGATTCAATGCAGCCTGTCTTTTCTGACTTTGGCTTGAAAACATGTACAGCTAGAGCATGTTAAATTTGAAGGTTGCATGCAGCCAAATCTATCTATGCATCTGAATTTATGATTAACTAAGTCTTCTATTAAACCTTCTATAATAGTTGTTTTAAGTCTTCTGTAATAGTACTTAATGTGATGGTGGAGGCCTTTAAGAATGTTACTGGCATTATGACCATTCCAAAACAGGGCAGCAACTGTCATCTAAGTTGGTCCAGAATATGCACCTGAATATTTATTTTAATATATTTAAATGAAAAGAATTTAGGTAAGTTTCCCTTGCTTTCCCTTTTTATACATTCTAATTTGAAAGTAATTTGAAAGTAACATCCTAGCTAGACCACATAGCCTGCAATCAGCTTGACATTTATTAGTTCTGAAGTGGCTGAACTGTAAGTTACGGAATGGTACACAGGTAAGCTTTCTATCTTATGGGCAAAGAATCACAGTTAAAATGTGTTGTGTGGAATTTTTTAATGTAGTTAACAGTTCTAGGCAGGGGGTGGGAGGGAATGTTTAGTGTAGATTTGGGGAAACAAACACACACGCGCACACACACACACACACACACACACACACACATCAAAGTAATAATGAAGGAAATTTTTGCATTTCTTTCCCAAATAATACAAAGAATTTTAACCCATTGAGCCATCACACACTATACAAATTATGCAAGAAAGAAAATGAAAAAATGATAGATGATCATAATATTGTTACCTCTTTGCAGATGTTCTTTTGTAGGTGATTTATTTAAAGAATTGCTGTTGACTTACTTGTTGTGTTGCATTATGAATACCAACGTATTTTCATGCTGATAAACTATATCCAATTGTTATTTTTAAAAAATCTTTTTTTTTCATTTTATTGTGCATATTTCAGTTATGTAGCTCTTTGTTTTTCCTTTATATTAAATTTATTTCTCATATTTGCTTTTACAAATTCAGCAGCAAAAGTTGGTACTCAGCATTACATGAATTTAAAAATGTGGCTATCTTTATATTTAAATCTGCTGGATAAAGTTGTCAAATGGCTTTAAATACGCAGATGCAGAAAAGATTCATAATAACTGGTGTTGAAGTTACTTTTTAAAAAACTAACCAGTGTTAGTTATGGATCAAGCATGGTGATAATCTTTACTCTGCTGTACGTTGTTGGTTATAGAGCAGCAAATGTGTTTATTAATATTGTTATATAAGCAACACATATTTAATATGGATTGAAAGTACAATTTAAATATGCAAATGATTTCCCCAATGATGCACACTCAAATACAAACATGGTACAGGTCTCAGTGAAAAATGAAATTCTTTATGGATTCCAGTCAATATTCCAAGCATCTTCTAGGAAAATCTGCAGTATTGAATTTATTGCTTGTTTTTATTTTTTTAAAAAAATATTTTTTTAAGTTAAGAAGAACTGAAAGGAAATGTAAGCCTTGGTAGGCATTTATTTACTTAATATTTATTTTTAAGTCTTTAAAGCCACTCTGCCAAAAATTGAATATAAATTGTGACATTAAAGATTATTTTGTGATGGGAACAGTTTTGCATTTGAAGTTTTAAGATGACTGACAGTAATATTACCAGATTCTGACATTCTGTGTTATGAATATATATATCTGGCAACAACCTAACTAAAGGGATTGGCCTTTTTGTGGTTAATGAACATTTCAAAACATTCCAACACTTTAATGATATATATTTTTTGTTTCGCTGCACATTGGATTGTAACTAATTAATTAATTAAAATATTTTTTTTTTGAAAAATCAGATATTGAACATACCCAGAACAATTCTATATTATAAATTCTAGACTTTAGCTTCTTTTATCTTGAAAAGAATTCTATATTATAAATTCTAGACTTTAGCTTCTTTTATCTTGAAAAGATCTTTGTAGAAATATTTTGCATCTGAACTTTTAGGATCAAAGTTCTATGTTCAGTTCTGTTACTTGATCTTTATCGTGTGTTCATGTCTCATGTATTTGAGATGGTACAAAAATATATTACTCTTCAAGTTTTTTTAGAATATTTTAACAATTCAAGGTACCGTATTTCTTTTTATAATTTACATTATAGCATAGTATTTTTTCTATGGTTTATTTTAAAAATCCTTTCCTACTTACAGTGTTTTCTAGTCTTGTTCTGACACCGATTTACTTTAATGTGTGATTTAAAAACAACTTTAGGGCAATAACCAAGAGAAACTGTATCCTCATCTTCACTCCTACCTCTGTTTTTAGCAGGAATACAGATTGAATGGAGACCAGTTAACACACACTTTTTAAAATGAAGATTGATATTTATGTCAACCTACATTTTAAACATAATATATATGTAAACAAGCCCAAAAGTCAACTTCCAATGCACTCAGAATTTATAATCATCAAACACCTTATGTTGCCAGAATTGACAGAATGTGAGCGTGACCAACAAAACAACCTTGTGTTGACTTATTTGCCACACTTTCAGTCTGTGCTGAAAAACAAAAAAAAACTATCAGCATTCAACCTATTAATTTCTATTGTTTGATACTGATATTTTCCCATTAATTATTTAGATAGGGGTGTCAAACTGCTGGCCCACAGGCCAGACGCGTCATGAAGAAACCGCGTCCACCCTATTGCTGGCAATGGCCAAAAAGCTCTGATACATTGCACAATATCACGTGACATCGCGAGTTTGACATGTCGGATTTAGATTGACCATAGTATGCCAGATAGGCCCCGTAATAGTAGCAGTAATAGTAGTAAATTTCAGCACTTTGACTTCTTAAGCAGGCTTGCTGTGTTGAAGGGTCACTGACATATAGTGAAATATATTGATTTGCTCTTGTTTAATGCAATTCTGTGGTTGATTATCAGCCCTTTCATTGCTGGCCCTTCCTTTAGAAATGTTCCAGCAGTCTAAGGGCAGGGTCAAACTGCTCCAGGAAACAAAAGGAGAGGAAACATTTATAGGCTTATGACTGATATACAGTATGTGGACATTGTCAGCATTGTTGATGAAGTTTGCAAGGGACTGATCTATTAATTTGGAGGATACAGGTTTAAAACCTGTTCATCATATGCTCTTTTTGGATGCAACCTGCAATTGTGGATACTTGAGGCTGGTGGCTCAATTTTCCATTATATTCAGAAAGTCCTAAGGTTTCATGAAACCATATTCCTTTCTTTGCCATTGTTTCACATAGAGATCTATTTCACCATTTTAAATGTAAAGATATCTCTAGCACATCTTCCTAGTTACCTCCAAGTACTACTGTCTTTGTGGTTTATTATATTTACATTTCTTAATAAAACAGATCTGTGATGTAAAATATCTTCTGAGCCAAGGACACTCCTGGCATTTAGTTAAATTTAACACTACAGATGGCCATTTAGCTTTATATTTAATTACAAATAATGTAGGGAATATGATTATTCTCTGATAATGTGTTCAGTAGAGCTGAACAAAGACTTTGCAGTAAATGTTCCAAAATGCCTGAGAATGAATATAAAACTCTTCTTTTAAGATTCTTTATGAATCTTGAAAACATCCATATTATTTGTAAGGTCTATCTGCTGTTTCAGAAACTTTTTTAAGTTGTCTCTACATTAATAGATTAGCTTAGTTTGAATAGCTTGCTCTTGAGCAGTCAAAATCAAGCCTTCAGGGTTTTGTTTTGTGTTTTAATAATATTTATTAATTTTCCAATTTTACATTTAAGTATTTAAAAAGCAACATGGTGGCTGGGTTAATCAATAGTTCAATAACATACAAAAATCTTTAGTACAAATCTCAAATTACAACATCTAGTATTTCCTCTCTTTTCCCCTTAATATGTATTATCTCGTATTTAAGCTAATACAGTTCTTATTATATCAACTAAGTAAAAACATCATTATTACATTTATAAGTTACAATTTCTAACTTGTATTAAGGCTTTTTCTTGACTGCCTTTTACATAATCAGCCAATACACACTGTTCTTCTAGGACAGTTTGTTTGACTTGAAATAAAACCCCTGCTTTTTTTTCTGCCAGGCATGTATAATCTATCAATTATCATTATGCTTATACAATGCATAGTGAACAGTCAATAGCTATGTTGTTTTTTTGTCCATTATTTTTATTATTTTAAATTTATTGGCTGCCCATCTCCATTGGGCTCTGGGCAACACATAAATGTAAAAGATACATAAAGCAACTAAAATCAATAGATAGACTGGACTAACATGCTGTAGCAAGAAAATCCACAAAAGAAACCCATTAAATAAACATCAACCCTAGCCTGGAAGCATAGCCAGTTTTTGAAAGTTTTCTAGATCAGAGTTAACTCCCCTTAGCTCTCCTGAGAATCTGTATACATTGTATATAAGCAATGTTTATTATGCATTCTATAATATATAAGATTATATAGATCTACAGGTATTAGTGATACATTGTATTGTAACACTACAGCAAGTAGAGAAGCATAAAACTTACTATTTAATATCTGAATTACCCTAAAGTCAAATAAAAATAGAGAACTTAAGACATCTAGGCATATGAAATCACTCACTTGTGATTATTTTATTTTATTACTTAATGTCTTATTCAGTGCCCTTGCTCACTCGTTATCCTTTACTCAATTTTTGTATGGTAGGCACCTTCCCTTGGTCATTCCAGGTGCATTGTTACTTCTCACACATTAACTGATTAATGTGTATCTTATGCAATAGAAGCTTATCCCAACAGATAACAGAAATAACTTAAAGTTTCTATCCTGATATCCAGTTTTCTTATTTGATACATGTCCACCAAGACTGCTGTAGCCCAACCTTTCCAGCTCGATGGACCGGCAGTGGCAGAGAGGGGGAGAGCAAATGATTTTGCACATGCGCATGACACTTGTGCAAATGCAGCTTCACATGCTGGCCTGCCACTTGCATGGCCTGGTTTTCAATGGGCTGCGGCCCAGCACTGGGGATTGGGGACCGCTGCTCTGGCTTTTCAAGCCAAACATTCCTTAGTGAAGCTGTTCAAATGGGTGGATACAAAGGTTGGGGCAATATTATTTGGTTAGGGACCTGCCATGTAGATAGAAGAAGTAGGTTGCTACTGATATAATGTATGGGTCCAGACACTTATAATTACAAAAGCAATGCGGCTATCCCTCTGGTCCCATGGGATAGATTAGATTTTTTTTCTTTCACTGTTGAAAACATAGTTTTCTCCTCAAAGAGGAAAACCCACCCTGAAAACCTCCTTCTATCACTTCAGCTTTAGGGCAGTTTTCTCTAATAGCAGAAAGTCCTGTACCTCCTCCCGACTGTCACTACTAGTTGTACCATTTTATGGCTGGTAATGTTTGTAGGTGTATGCTTATAAATATGAGTATTTATGCATATACATACATGTATACATACACATATTTCTAGCGCCTGTACAAATCTGACATAACATTGTTTTCCCTTTGATAAGAATACTTGATTTCTTAAACAAACATTCCAGGGTAGTAAGTACTAACCTTTTAGGAAATAGAATGAGTGCATTTCTGTTCAGGGAGGAAAACAATGCCAAGGAGTGCTGTGAAAAATGTCCATCCAATGGACAAGCCTCCATTTTTAGATTTATGCTTCAGATTTGTTTGTCTTTAGTAACTAAGCAGGTGGCAGTTTTGATATCTCATCTTTAACGGATGCTATTATCACAACATTATATAGTTTACAATGTTAGGCAATCATGCATTTTAATACTTTGTTTACACCCTTCAAGGTTCTTTAGATTTTCTCAATTAAAAAAAAAAACTAATGGAGAGTATTATAGCTCAAGTCTTAGCCCATTTAATATAAAATATACCATTAGATGAAAACATTCAGCACCAACATACCGCAAACATTTTAATAAACTTTTCAAGCTTTGTTTCTAAAAAAATAATTCACAGATTCATAAAGAACATATACTGAGCTCCGGGAATGGCAGGATAACATTTCAAAAAGGCTTCCTTTTATTCTTATAGTGATGGCTAATCAGTACATGGATAAGATGGTGGAGGAAAGAGGTTTAGATTTGTTAAGCATTGGAGAATATTTTAGAAAAGGTTGAATGTGTACAAAGAAGACAGATTCCACTTCAACTGAAATAGAACAAGGCTGTTCTATTTCAAATATCAAAATGGTGGCAGAACAGATTTTAAAAGCCTTCATTTGGTAAAGAAGTGTGCAGATATTTTAAGAAATATTACAGGGAAAAAACAAAAATGTTGGATCTGAGTTAATGGATGGTGATGTTAATAAGGAAATGAAAGGGAGAGAAAAAAGGCTCATAACAATTTTGAAAAGGATATGGTATGTAGGACTATTAAAAAAAAACATATCTGAGCCAAGCAACAGAAACCCAAAAATATGGAGAGAATCAGTGGGACACAAACATTTCCAGATGCAAAGTTTATAGAAAGGACCAGGAAGAGTGCTATGAGAATGATGTCGCTCTATATATCAAAGAGAATATAAAGTCTAACATTATATCAAAGATTTGAAACCTGATTATTATATATCAATATTATGGGTGGTATATGTGGACAGAAATAAAAATTAAAGCTAGGGCAGTGGTGGGATTCAGCCGGTTTGCACCGGTTCAGCAGAACTGATACCTAATTTTTGTTGAGTTTGGCGAACCGGTTGTGATAAATCCATGTTTCCTGGAACACGTCTGGTTTTTGTTCAACTTCCTTCCAGGCGAGGGAAAAAACCCCTCCCCAAAAGACCAAAAAAAGAGTGACAGAAACTAAACAAAGATGTGGCACCTTCGATCATGTCACTCAGGAGCAAACTAAGTGGTGCTTTTCAGAGATAATTTCAGGAATAGATGCTTCATCTCTCTAGTTTCCTGATTGGTGCATACGGGAAAGGGGGCGAGGCCACCAAGTTTTAGCTGGGGTTGTGGCTCTGGAACTTTTTCCTATCTAGCTATACAGAGCGCAACTAATGATGAGTGGGAAAGCTCTTAAAGTGTTCTGTGATATCATGCATTAAACTCTAATGTAGTTCTCTGTAGCAGAATGGGCTTTCCAATTTTATATCAAGTCCTCTGATTTAAATTTAAATAACACAATTTCAATATTGGTGGAGCAGTGGGCTAATGCCTCCTTAAGTAACACCAGCTGCCTGCAATTAGTGCAGGTTCGCATCCCACCAGGCTCAAGGTTGACTCAGCCTTCCATCCTTCCGAGGTAGGTAAAATGAGGACCCAGATTGTTGGGGGCAATTAAGCTGACTTTGTAATAATGCCGCTTGGGGTGTGTGTGAAAGCCCTAA
The DNA here is from genome assembly GCF_947247035.1 of Vipera ursinii. Lineage (NCBI taxonomy): Eukaryota > Metazoa > Chordata > Lepidosauria > Squamata > Viperidae > Vipera > Vipera ursinii. Next base: position 249,428,063 of record NC_139512.1, read on the forward strand.
TAAGCAGGCATATACATAGAATGAAGGCTACTGCTAAGCTTGTAAGCTGCCCTGAGTCTTCGGAGAAGGGTGGGATATAAATGGAATAAAAATAAAAATAAATAAATAAATATGGAAATATCCTAAATAACAGTTTTTGTCAGGTATTATTTAATATTTTTCATTAATATTTTAAAACTCTTTCTTATAACATAATCTAGTTTTATGTACCTCTCTTGTTGTTCTTGTTTAAGTATTAAATGCATATCACTGGTATATCATTTTTTTTAATACTTAAAATAGTCATTAGGGCAGAGAACCAGTTGTTAAATTTTGAATCCCACCACTGAGCTAGGGCCGTGCTATTGCCAACCTGATCAAAATACTGAAGACGGTCTTCCAGAGTTCCAGAAATATTGCTTGTATTTGGATAAATGAACCATAGGGCAAATTTAATTCAGTTTTAGCAGGTATAAAGTGGTCTCATATTAAGACAAAACAAATTTAAATTTACATATACATTTATAGCTAACTAGAAATTAATCTGTGGAATTTCTTACCACAAAATATGACAATGGCCATTAATCTATAACCTTTAAAAGGGAAATTGATACATTTATGGAATCCAGTTCTATCAGTGACTACTGGCATTGAACAGTCAATATTGCCTCCACATACTGTTTGTAGCCGAACAATGGTGGAAGAACAACATTGTTTATAAGAACTTCAAAAGTATCTGGTGGATTATTTGGATAAACTAAGTGCTAGTTTGACCAACTATGCTGTCAATAATCTCACCTCAACCTGGCTCCAGAAGTGGTGAATGCTCCAACACTGGAAGTTTTTAAGAAGAGACTGGCCAGCCACTTGTCTGAAATAGTATAGAGTTTCCTGCCTGAGCAGGGGGTTGGACTAGATGGCCTCCAAGGTCCCTTCCAACATTATTATTATTATTATTATTATTATTATTATTATTATTATTATTATTATTATTATTATTATTATATGGAAATTTAGAAACTATGCTATAAACAGATTTAAGCTGGTGGTAATAAGATTAATTTAGGATACTATATATAAAAATTGGGTATAATGAATTTTTCAATATAGTAGTTTAACACTTCATTTTCCCTACAAATTAAGATTATTTGATTTATGTATTTTGCTACTTCTATTTTTTGGATAGCTTTAGTCAAGAGATTCTGATATAAGTGAGAATCAAATGCTTATTGTAAATATGTAGAGAACATATTCTGAATTAATGAAATAATTGATTTCATCATATAAAACAGGAAGAATGTGAGAGCTTCACTTCATGCTTATTAAGTTGCCATAGTGTTGATTGGAAAGTAGCTGATTTTTTTTTAGTTCAGAATTAGGAAGGTTAAGGCTGGTTTCAGAGATACATTGTTGTAGCAAATAATAACTTGGACGCTGAGTTCATAATGAAAGCCCTCAACAGATGCCAAACTATGGTATCTCAGATTATCAGAGCAGATTGGATTATTGTTGCTGTTTTTCTCATTAGACTGATGATGGTTAGTAAAAAGTAGTCATGATGTATTCCAGAGTTCCCCAATCTTTCCAGCTTTGGGGACTGGTGGGGGGGGGAACAGAGAGGGTATATGCTTGCCCATTGCTTGTGCAAGTGAGGATGTGTGTGCGCGTGCAACTTGACTGCCACTTCCGCAGCCCGATTCTGGACAGCCATAGCCCAGGGGTTGAATGAATGAATGAACAAATGAACATTTATTCTCGAAATACAACCATGTATACAGTGAGATTGGTTGGGGACCCATGATGTAATCATTGGCCCTAAAATATATTGAAAAAAACCCACATTATTTTCTTTTTTGCACTTCAATTTTTGTTTTAGAGCAAGAAAAGCTTACAATCTTTAGAGTTATAATCAGTATGGATATTAAGATTTTTATGTTACTCTATCTTTTTAATCTTTTAAAATCTTTTAATCTGTTTAGAATTTATGCCTATACATTTAAAGGTAGTTTCGAACAGCATTTGCTGTAAGTGGGGAAACTTTTCTGCCTAAATGTAACTGTTCTCTGCATCTCCATCATTTGTATACCATGTTTCCCTTTAGTAAGGCCTACCTCAAAAATAAGCCCTAGCTTGATTTTTGGGTAATGGGCCTAATATAAGCCCTACCCCCAAAATAAGTCCTTGTTTTGGGACGAGGCACACACTTAAAATCAAGCTACAGCAGGGTTGTGGGTATGGATCTGTCCCACATGCCCTGTACCCACTTACCTTGCAGCCAGGCCTCTCCTCACAGGCTCATTTCTTCTGAGGTGTCTTCTGCAGCCAGGCCTACATTTCTCAGTCACAGGCCTTCCCTGAATGCCTGTGAAGCAAGAACCGAACTCGGTTCTGCAAGACCTCTGCAGTAGAGGACTGAGCTATGGATTGAATACATAGCTTGGTACTTGGCTGCTTAGGCCTGACTGCAAAATGCGACCCAGAATACAGCTGCAGAATGAAGTTGCTCCTTTGGCCCCAGAAGAAGTGGACCTGCTGGGTGGGGCTGTCGGTGCCGGAGGTGAGTAAGGCATCCCCCCAAAATAAGACCTGGTGCCTCTTTTGGAGGCAAAAAAAGTCCTGCTCTTATTTTCGGTACATGCTCTTCCCCATTAATGTCAAATGATATTTGCTGGAACAAATGGGAGATGAAATAAGTTTCCTAAAGTGAGCATAGTTGTTGCTGAGTTTTCCTATAGCTCCATACATTTTGCCTTTCCACTTTTATTTCCCCCTTTTTTTCAACAGCTTTATGGAGAGCTATGAGATTTAGGCTGCAAATATCCAGACAACCGCAAGATGATAGCAAAGAGACTCATAAATAATTCTTTCTAAAGGTATCCTCTACTGCTGTCCTGGATTGCCCTACAGCTAGCATCTCACCTGTTTTGCAAATTAATAGCAGGATTGTCAAGAACCTCAATGAATGTGTGGAAAACTTTAAAAGCTGTCTTCCAGCACTGGGCATCACATGATTTTATGCTGATGGGGAGGCATTTTTTATAAGTTCTCTAAATGTGCTTCTCTCTTCATATGTTTAAGATTATTATAATAAACTAATCAATAAATGAAAAATGCCAATATGTGCAATAACACTGAAAGGGCAACGCTACCTCAGAATTAATAAGCATAGCAAATTGAGAGGAAAAAGAAGAAAGATGAAGGAGAAGAAGAAAGAAGAAAGAAGAAAGATGGACATTTGTTGCAAAGCAAAACAATTTGAAAGGTTTTGCCATATTGCATTGAAAGGCTGCTTCTCTCCTCCCTCTCCCTCTTCTCTTCCCCTTTTTAAATTCCTAATTGAAATGTGATAAGCAACACATAACAAACAATTGCTGCAAATGGGTATAGATTTCTCCTTTAAAGAATATAGAAAAGTGGATTTACCTAACTTTTAGGTAAAAAAAAGCACAATTCTTCATAGATTCCAGATCTTGGGCATTTTCCATATTGAAGCGCTGCATATAACAGAAGGATGCTCAAAGCTTGCAAATAAGTCTGATGCTAGTTAGGTCACTTAGCTCAAAGGTTGTAGGGAAGATGGCAAAATGTTTTTGATGCTCACTTCTTTGTGGAATTGGGTGTTCCTATTCATGTTATTCCAGCAAGCAATATCAAGTGAGCAAACAGACAATCTATTGACAGACCTATTTAATCACTAGGGATTCAGAGGGTACTTTGATAATTCCCTGAGAATCTGTTACACTGCTCAATTGAGACCTTAGTCATCACTTGGGATGAAAGGTTGATGACAGTCTTGGATGAGACTGTACTTATTCAGCCTTTCACTGTTGAGAATCTTGAGGATCTCCCTGGCTTTCAGAAGAGCTCCAGAGTATGGAATAACAGAAGAGCTATCTGGAGTACTGTTGTAGAAAGATCAGGAGCAAATCTAACCAAATCTCTAGAGAGAGTCTATATTAATAGTTATATCACAGCAATATCAGCGGCAAAACATAATAATATTTTCCCACCATTGTTGCACCTGCAGTGTCATTCGGCAACTTTGTTCAACATAACCAAGTCCGTACAAAGCCACTGGAAATTATTTTAGGCTTCTGATGGTTAAAGTTTCTTGGA